>NW_007256214.1:2054-56516 GCF_000164805.1 Carlito syrichta | reverse complement strand
GCCACTGCACTCCAGTCTGGGTGACAGAGTGAGACTCCAACTCAAAAAAAATAAAAACATTTACAACAACTTTTAAAGTAGGCAGTAGCCCCATTTCACAGAAGTGTAAACTGAGGCACAGAAAAGCACAGTTATCTACCCAAGATCACATGATACATGGTAGAGTTTGGCCTTTAGGTTCTGGCCTGTCTGCTGCAGAAGCTTGAGCTCTCAAGTGAGACACCCAAACTGGACTGTTCCATGACAGGGCCGTGTCAGGACTTTTGTGGCCTCTCAGCACAGTGTCTCCTGTACCTGTTGGATAAGGCAACCCAGCTGTAGGGGTTGGGGGTAAGGTTGGGTTCTGGAATTGGCAATAACACCAGAGGACAAGGTGCCTTTCTAAAGGAAGCCGCTCTCCCCATTTGACACAATCCCTGTGTTGTCCGACTCTGAATTTTCAAGAAAAACAAATCTAGGTTATTACGTGAACACTCTTAGTTTTTAAAAGGTGGCAGTAAATTTCATTAAAACAAAAAACAGAAACTCTGTTTGGGCCAAACAAATATAACCAAAAATACAAAAACCAGTCCACAGGTCGTCAGCTGTTTGCTTAACTGCTCTTAATAATATATTAGCATATATATCTGTGTATATGATATATGTATATGGATATATGAGTATACGGTATATGGATATAAGCATGGTTCTGTGTATATGAGCATATGGTAGGGACATGGGCATTTGAGTATAAGTTCATATATGGTATATGAATGTATGGCATCTTGGTATATGTATATGTGTATATAAATATGGTATGTGTATATATGAGTTTATGGGTATATGTATATGTGTATATGAGCGTGTGGTACATGGGTATATGAGATACATATGTGTAGATGGGTATATGTATATGAGTATATGGTAAATGGGTGTATAATATAGGAGTATATGTTATTTGGTGTATATGTATGTATATGGTATATGTGTATATGTCATATGGGTATGTGTATATGTGTATATGAGTATATGGTCTGTTATATGAGTATATGTATATGAGTCTCTGGTAGTTGGTGTATGAACATGGCATGTGGGTATATATATGTGCATATGAGTATATGGTACATGAATGTATGAATGTAGGGTATATGAGTATATAGTATTTGGTATATGAGTATATGTATGTGTATATGGTATATGAGTATGTTGCATACGGGTATATGTAATGTGTATATGAGCACATGGTAGGGACATGGGTATTTGAGTATATGTGTGTATATGGTATATGAATATATGGCATCTGGGTACATGTATATGTGTATATAAGTATATGGTATTGTGTATATGAATTTATGGTACATGAGTATATGTGTATATGAGCATGTGGTACATGAGTATATAAGATATGTGTATGTAGATGGGTATATGTATGTGAGTATATGGTATTTGGTGTATCTGTATGTATGTATATGGTATATGAGTATGTGGCATGAGTATATGTATATGTGTTTATGAGTATTTGGTACATAAGTGTTTGAATGTATGGTATATGAGTATATGGTTTTTGGTGTATATGTATGTGTGTATGGTATATGAGCATGTTGCATATGGGTATATGTAATATGTGTTTGAGTATATGGTATATGATGTATATGAGTATATAGGTGTATGCATATGTATTTGTGAGCATGTGGTACATGGTTATGTGAGTCTGTGTATGTGTGTACATGGCATATGGGTATATGTAATGTGTATGTGAGTACATGGTACATGGGTCTGTGTCTTTGTGCATGTGGTGTATAAGTATACGGTACATGAAGGGAAGATTTGTGCAGAGGCCTTGTTCTTGTCCTGGTGTGACTTCACTGCTCCCCTCCTTGGCTGGCGCGGGCCTCTTCTCTCCTGTAGTGGCTTGTGAGGACTCCCTTCTGTGACACAACAGCGATGATAAACAAGGCATGCACAGGAGTGCCTCTGAAGGCCGGAAGAGAAGCGGAGACCTGGTTCTTTCTTCTTCTAGACTCCTGTTTGCTTTCTCTGCTGATCCTGTCTCCTCTTATCTGGAGGAGAGGTTTGCTTTGGGCTGAACAAACTCAGCTGTTGAGTAGTCCTGTTAGTGACAAAAGTGTGCCTTGATGCCCTGTTGAAGGTGCCGACGGAGCGTGGAAAACTGTCACACTCGGTGTCTTCCGCTTGTCAACTTCTCCCATTACTGACAGGAGGCCCCTTTCTTTCTGTGCATGAAGTGCTGCCACGGAAGCCAGGTGTTCTTTGAGCGCATGACTGCAGAGCTGGTCCCAGATTTCCCAGATGCTGTCATGACTTTCTTTGTAGTGAATGAGGTGGAAGGATCTTTGCTTGGCTTTGGCCTCCTTTCTAAATGATATCATTCCCTTGAAGGAGCTGCTGTTTTGTGGTTCCTGGAAGTCCATCCATCGGAGTTTGCCAATAGCTTTAGAATGATTGAGACCTATCTCTCTCTGTTTCTTTTTCTCAGTAATGAAAATGAGCGCTTATATTTTGCTTTTAGGAAGTTTATTTTGTTTTTATGAATGCACATGGCAAGAGAAATCCAAAGAACAGCAGGACATTGGATGAAAAGCTAGCCTGGGTCGGGCACGGTGGCTTAGCCTGTAATGCCAGCACTTTGGGAGGCTGAGGCAAGAGGATTGCCTGAACCTGGGGGTTCAAGACCAGCCTAGGTAACTTGGTAAGACCTCATCTCTACAATAAATCACAAAAAATTAGCCGGGGGGTGGGGTGGCATGCGTCTGTAGTTCCAGCTACTTGGAAGGCTGAGGCAGAAGGATCCCCCGAACCCAGCAGTTCGAGGCTGCGGTGGCTGTTGAGCGTGCCACTACACTCCAGCCTGGGCAACAGAGTGAGACTCCAATTAAAAAAAAAAAAAAGCCAGCCTGTGTGTACCCTCTGCTCGGTGCCTTGGCCTCTTCCCCACAGGCGATGGCTGTTGCCTTCTGTTCATTTTCCCGGAGGGCTTTTCTAGATACATATCATTGGTTCTCAGCCTGAGTGGTCTTGTCCACCAGGTGACATTTTATTTATCACAGCAACCCCATCCCACAGCAGAGACTTAGCCAGGCCCCAAATGTTAGTGGTGCCAGGGTTGAGAAACCTGTGAATACACCATGTTCATATCTGTATTCTATTTCCTTCTTTGCTCCCCAAGAACAGTGCTAAGGGGCTCTACTGATTGTTGCTTTTTTATTAATCAACAGGTTGACTTTTTGTTTCAACAGATAGGACTCTTATTTTAGCAGCTGTATTTAATTACATTTAAAGGTAGACTTCGGGACATTTCTCCAGGTGCCTTCTACTAGGTTGTTTTCCATTTGGGCTGTTGAAAACAGCTGCAGCGAAGACCCTTTTGCCTACGAGGGAGCGACATGCTGGGGTGAATTTCTAGGCGCGTAGTCCAGGGTGAAGGGTTGCATGCCTTTGATGGTTGGAGATGGTTTGCTAGGTGCCCTCTAAAAAGGCAGTTGCAATTTAAGCTCTCTCCAGAAATGGAAGATCATGCCTTCTTCTCTAGTGTGGGCATTTTTTATCCCTGACTTCCATTTATAGCCTAAGCTGTCTTCCTATCAGCTGAAAAGTTCACAGTGTTGGCAGCCAGGGTGGATTCTCCCAATATAGCAGGGCAGGGGTGGAGAAAGCCCTGAGAGGCACCCGGGAGCTAAATGGGAAAGCGGAGCTTGACTTCTCTCCCTGCGGAGGGGTGAAATGGCAAAACGTGCTGAAAGTTTTGAGAAAGGTAATTACATTTGGTTGAAATCCAGAAGGACAGCTCCAGAGGCCTGGTCCCAGTCCCCAGATGCTTGGTGGTTTATTCTAACAAGAACACATGTCACAGTTGCTTATTGACCAGAGAAACCTTATATTGTAAAATGAGGTGCCTCATCGTTGCATTATCTTGATGAAAATTCCAGAGTTTGGTCTTTCTGGGTTGAAGTTAAGGGGTTGCATGTGCTGCAAGGATTTGTATAGAGGTGCACACAGGCATGTACACACACACACACACACACACACACACACACACACACACACACACACACACAGCAGTTCAGTTATTTTGGCGAGGTCTGTGTCTGTTTCCATGAACCCTAAGGTTTATAAGGGTTGTACTGTTCACACACACACATAGAAGTTGGGCACCTAGTGGGCTTTCTTTACTTTTGGAGGAGATGGGTCTAATGACAGGGGTTCTCTGCCAATTAGCTGCCAATTGGGATCACCGGTGAGGAGGGGCTTGTAAAAGGCTGATGCCCAGGCCTCCCAGGGGAGCCAGTTAATTCAGTATCTCTGGGGTGGGTGGAGCCTAGGTTTTAGGATTTTCTAAAGTTGTATAGGCAACTTCAGGGTGCAGCCCCTGCTGGCAGTCCCTGGACTGGGACAGGAGATGGCAGCGGATTTTATGGCCTTTGGGCCAAATCTGGCCCCCTCCTGTGTTTGTAAAGAAAGTTTAGTGGGACACAGCCACACCCATGTGTTTCTGGGTAGGTATGGCTGCCTTTGCCAACAGAACCATGTGGCCTGTAAAGTCTGAAGCATTTACTGTCTGAGCTTTCACAGAAGTGTGTTGATCTTTGTGATAGGAGATTATTTACTTATTTATTTATTTGAGTTGGAGTCTCACTCAGTTGCCCGGGGCACGCTCACAGCCACTGTAGCCTCGACCTGCTGGGCTCTAGCGATCCTTCCACCTCAGCCTCCCAAGTAGCTGGAACTACAGGCACATGCTACCACGCCCAGCTAAATTTTTTTATTTATTATAGCGACAAGGTCTCACCATGTTGCCCAGGTTGGTCTCGAACCCGTGGGCTCAGGCAGTCCTCTTGCCTCGGCCTCTCAAAGTGCTGGAATTACAGGCTTTGAGCCACTGTGCCCTGCTGGTTTTTTTTTTTTTTTTTGATAACTGTGAGATTCAGTGGCCGTCTAGGAGTGTTATTGAGGACACCAATAAATTTGTCACCCAGGTAGCCCTTCTTCCTCCTGCCCCCTTTGTGGGACGTGTTTCTGTGAAGTACTTCTTTTCCAGCCTTCTGCTTAGAAAGGCTGCCTTTTCCCTCAGAATCCAGGGTGCCTCCTCATTTCTGGAAGTAGAAATTCTGAGACGGCCTCGAACTCTCTCCTTTTGCTGTCACATCTGCGACTCAGCTGTTAAGTCCTTAAGTCCTTCTTATGCGAGCTGTTCTTTCTTCTGGTCTTGCTGGTTTCTTTCCGTGTTTCCCTGGTCCCTGTTCTTTTTTTTCCTTGCTGTAGTTTTCACTGTTTCACTCTGCGAATTCTCTTTCTGAGCTGCTTCAAATTCCTTGGCAGAGAGACAGGTATAGATAAGTAGTTTTCTCATTCTTTCTCCAGTAAATTGGAATGAACATTCTTCTCCCTGTGGGAGGTGGCTGTCTGCTCACACAGGCTTCTCAGTGATGTCTGCAGTCCTGTCTCCAGTGTCTCTCTGAAAAGCTCCTAGTCGGTGTGCGCTCTCACACACAGATGTGTGCACATTCATAGGGACATGTGTTTGGTGTTTATTTTGAACTACAGGGGTAGTGTCTATGCTTGCTTTGAGCATTCACTTCTGGAATCTCCCTGAGGGGGTCACAGAGGGGAAACTCTCAAGTGTGTTTTAGGGGGAAAAAGCCCTTAATCTTACCTTGGTTGGGGACATTGTTACTGTGATAAAATTAAGTTGGAACAATTTTTCGTTTTAGTTGGAATCTCACTCTGTTGCCCAGGCTGAATGCAGTGGTGTAATCACAGCTCACCGCACCCTCAAGCTCATGGGCTGGGTGATCCTTCTGACTCAGCTTCCTGAGTAGTTGGGACTACAAGCGTGTGCTACCACACCCGGCTAATTTTTTTAATATACATTTTATAGAGACGAGGTCTCGCTGTATTGCCCAGGCTGGTCTCTAACTCCTGGGCTCAAGTAGTTCTCTCACTTTGGCCTCCCAAGGAGCTGGGATTACAGGCATGAGCCACCGTTCCCAGCTAGGTAGGAGCAATTTGTTGCTTCTGGTCACCTATGAGTGGGTCAGATGAGGCTTTCTGGTTACTTTGGAGGAACTGGTTTCTGGGTGTATAGTCAGTGTTAGAGTGTGCCCCCTTCCTGGTGAACAGGAGGGTGTTTGAGGAGAGAGGGAGACTTGGCACAGCTCTTTCAGTCCACTCCCAGTCTGAATCCTGGGGCCTCTTGTATAGAGGTGGCCTGTGGCGTGGGAAGTCCAGGGATCAAGCTGGAAGCTGGTGGGAAGTGGCTCAGGGTGGCCTCTCCTCTTTGTCAGGGATGGATGCCATCTGCTTTCTGATCTGTTTTCTGGGGTTGACTGGGGTAGGGTAGATGTCCCAGGTTCTCTGCTCTGGGAGGGTCGGAGGGCATGCCAGAGGGCAGGTCAAGGAGGAGATAGCACGCCCACCCGCAGAGCTGTTCCTGGCCTTCTGGCCGTCTGTAGTCACCTCAACTGTGCTGTGCCCCCATGCCTAGGTTTTTAGGGTGCTAAAGGAGACAGTGGAGGAGGTAGAACAGGCACTCTAGAAATGTAAGCTCACTGGCCCTTCCGATCTGGACCAGCTGGTCCTAGGAAGAGCCCTTGGCAGCAGTGAGGGGACAGGACCTCCGGGCCTGAGACCTTGTCACAGGCTTTTGTCTGGGAGTCGGGCTGGGGAGTGTGGACTGAGCAGGTCGAATGTCCAGGCTAATCTAGTCACCTTGCCTTGAATAGACGCTGTGAGGCAAAGGTGACTCCACATACCTGGGCTGAAGGGTCTCCCTGTCTTGTGTCCCTGCCCTTTCAAGCCTGAGCCCCAGACCAGGCTGACTGAGCATGTGCGGTGACACCTCCGTGGTGACTTGATGTCTCTGTGGTGATGAAGCAGCCAGGGTCCCCGGTTGACAGGTGTTCTCTGGGGGGCTCACTGTCTTTCTTGGACACAAGCCCTCTCTGATTTAAACCCAAACTTATACACATACTCTGCCCAGGTTGGATGTGGCTTTGTCTACTGATGTTGAGACTGAGTGTGCTGCTGTGACCTTGTGCTCTGGGGACATCCCCTGTGACACTGTGTTTCATGTACGGAGCCATCTGGCTGTGACCGTCCACTTGAAATGCTGAAAGCGCCAGACGCGGTAGCTCACGCCTATAATCCCAGCAATACGGGAGGCTGAGACGAGAGGATTGCTGGAGCCCACGGGTTTGAGACCAGCCTGGGCAATTTGGTGAGACCTAGTCTCTATGATAGATCAAAAAATTAGTCGGGCGTGGTGGCGCATGCCTGTAGTTCCAGCTCCTTGGAAGGCTGAGGCAGAAGGATCAGACGAGCCTAGCAGGTTGAGGCTGCAGTGGCCATGAGAATGCCACTGCCTTCCAGCCTGGGCAACGGTGAGACTCTGACTCAAAAAAAAAAGAATAAAAAAAAGCCGGGCTTGGTGGCTCAGCCTGTAATCCCGCGTTTTGGGAGTCTGAGGATGAGTGGATTGCCTGAGCCCGCGGGTTCGAGACCCACCTGGGCAACTTGGCGAGACCTCATCTCTATGATAAATCAAAAATGAGCTGGGTGTGGTAGTGCGTGCCTGTAGTTCCAGCTGCTTGGAAGGCTGAGGCGGAAGGATTGCCGGAGCCCAGCAGGTCGAGGCTGCAGTGGCTGGGAGCGTGCCCTGCACTTCAGTCTGGGCGACAGAAAAAAAAAATGAATAAAGAAAGAAGTGCTGAAAGCAGCATGGATATTTGCCCAGTGGGCTGCGGAAGCCTGCCACCTACGTTCCCATGGCCATTGTCTTTGTGTCCCCCATGTGGTTGAACCAATAGGATGATTGAGGTGAAACTTGCGTGCCCCCAAATGTGCATTTCACGCTGGCTTTGTGGGGAGGCGACTCGGTGCGGGCGGGTTCGTCCACCCCGTGTTCCCAGGCTGACGAGGCTGGGACGGTGTCTTCCAGATCGGAGCAAGGCCGAGATGGATCTGAAGGAGCTCAGTGAGTCGGTCCAGCAGCAGTCCACGCCTGTCCCACTCATCTCGCCCAAGCGCCAGATCCGCAGCAGATTCCAGCTCAACCTTGACAAGACCATCGAGAGCTGCAAAGCACAGCTGGGTACGTCTCGCGGGGGTTTTTGGCAGCAGCATTATTTTCTTACTTGCAGGGGCACCGTCTGGATGACTTTAGGATTGAATCCTAGCCACTTCAGCAGTTGCCCTAACCTCGAACTGTTGGTTCACCGAGGATAGGTCTCCACCCATGTCCGCATCCCTCAGACTTGCCAGTTAATGACCAAGAAGGGTCTTTGAATGCATCAGAGTGTGTTCTTTGGTGGAAGCAGGCTGAAAACCCAGGTTCAGTTTGAAAGCCCAATGAAGAGCCAGGTGCGGTGGCTCACGCCTGTAATCCCAGCACTTTGGGAGGCCGAGGCGGGAGGATCGCTTGAGCCCAGGAGTTTGAGAACAGCCTGGGAAACGTAGTGAGACCTTGTCTCTACAAAAAATTAAAAAATTAGCTGAGCATGGTAGCACAGGCCTGTAGTCCCCAGCTACTTGGGAGACTGAGATGGAGGGATTGCCTGAGTCCAGGAGGTTGAGGCTGTGGTGAGCCGTGATTGTACCACTGCATTTCAGCCTGGGTGACAGAGTGTGAGACCCTGATTCAAAAAAGAAAAAAAAAAGCGTAATGAAGAGCCTCTGAGTCTGCCTCTGTTTCCCCCTCTCAGTATACATCAGTGTGTCCACACCAGAACCGAATGTGTCCAACACAAAGCCCTTTCCCTTCAGCCTGGATCATTCCCCACCTGGCAAACCCTTTCTGCTTCTGCACCTGTGGCTTCCCTTCCTCTTCCCTTTTCCATCTGCCTCCACACTGGCTGCCCTTCCCTGAGTTTGAACTCAGGCCTCACCTTCTCTAGGAAGTCTCCCCTGACTGCCCTCCGCATCTGCCCACCTCCTTGGGTATTTTGTTGCTTGGCAGCAGTAGTGGTACCTTTGTGTGGGAATATCCCTCCTACTAGACTGGAAGCTCCCTGCAGGCAGGGCGGTTGTCTTAAACGGATTTGTGTCCTCAAATCTTCAAAAGGTAGTGGGTCTATTCATGTGGCAGATGCTTTGCATATGTGGTGAAAAAGTAATTTAAGCCAGGAGAAAGTTGGTAACGAAGTGGGGGTGGTTGGGCCTCGGGAGTGAGGGCTACCCCAAGGTGAGTGGCAACGTGGGATATCCAGGTGGAAAAGCAGCTATCATTTGGGACCATCTGGGACTGCCCAGGGGACAGCGTTTTTTGGTTTAGAATGTTTGTGGCATAGATGAGACTTAGCATGTGTCAGTTAATCTCTCTGGGGTCCTTCCATGCCGCTGGCCTAAGCCCTTGACTTGTGAGGATTGCTGACAAGAATTTTAGCATTGCCGTTAACTGAGTGTCTCCTGTCACCCTGCAGTTATGTGAAGCTCTTGTGTGCGGATTTTCTTGGGAGGTTGATACTATTACCATTCCCATTTTGTGGGTGAAGAAACAGGCTCAGACAGGTCCCTTTTTCAGGGTCACCACTGCTAACCAAAAATAGAGGAGCAGAATTTGATTTGAATCCCTGAGGCTTCCGTACCCAAACTTCCTGTTGCTTGTGTGGTTGTACCTTTTCTTCTTGTTTCCAGCCGTTGGCTGCCGGATGTTGCTTTTGTGTTTTGGCTTGTGTTTTTGGTTGAGTCCCGGTGGACGTGGGTTCGGTTGGTCTCCCGTGTCCTGGGCTGTGTGAGGTTCTTGTCCTTTTGCCGGTTTCTCTTTGGTGTGTCCGTGTCCAGATGGTGACACCACTCAGATGGCTGTTGGTCTAGAATGAAGAGAGTGTAGTTAGTGGGACTCCCTCTCCACTTCTCGACATTTTAGGATGGTTTGCCACAGTCTTTGGGCACTGTTGGGAGGAGGAAGCATCTCTGGTTAGAAATACACTTTTGCAAGCCGGGCTCGGTGGCTCAGCCTGTAATCCCACGCTTTGGGAGGCTGAGGTAAGTGGATTGCCTGAACCCATGGGTTCAAGACCTGTCTGGGCAACTTGGCGAGACCTCATCTCTACAATAAATCAAAAATCAGCCGGGCGTGGTAGTGCGCGCCTGTAGTTCCAGCTACTTAGAAGGCTGAGGCGGAAGGATTGCCAGAGCCCAGTGGGTCGAGGCTGCGGTTCCCCGGAGTGGCCACTGCACTCCGGTCTGGGCGACAGAGTGAGACTCCAACTCAACAAAAAAAAAAAAAAAAAAAAAAAAGAAAGAAATACACTTTTGCTCATTCTTGTTTGTGCATGTGAAACCCTTGCTGTTTTGTACGTTGCCCTTTTAATGAAGACAGAAGCCTGTGACTTCCCTCTTGATTCCCTTGTCAGTGGAAGAACAGGGCAGACACCGTGGCAGCCTACTCTCTGCTGTGGGGCAGGGAGCAGGAGGGAGGCCGGGCGCCTGGGTCACCTGGGGACCGAGGGCTTCCCTGCCTTAAGGGAGCCAGTAGCTTCTCGGTCCCGGCCAGCTACTGTCTGGCAGACTGGTGTCTCTGGGTGGCCAGCTCTTCTGGTCTCTCAGCAATAGCCCACCATCCTGATTTCTATGTGGAGTTTCCCGATGTGTGAATTGGGTGATGCATTCTAAATTAAAAACACCAAACGACAAAATACCCTGTGGACCAAACCATTGCCTCTCACATAAGACGTGTCTGCTGTCTACATGCGGCTTGTGGACTGAGAGCTTGCAACCTGTGCTTTAAGGCATTGACTTATTTCTTTGGACCCTAGACACTCAGGGTAAAGGGCTTTAATGCTTTGGGGGTACGCATGGGAAGAACACTGGTGGTAGGTCAGGAGCCCAGGGTTCGGGTCTGGCTTCTGTCTTGGTTTTCTCTTTGTCCTAGAGCAAGTGATTTCTCTGAGTCTCTGCTTTCTAATCTAAATTTGATCGATTTGACCAGCTCCTCCCCGCTGTCCCCTTTCAACCTTCCCATTTTCTCTATCCCAATTAGCTGCCAGTGTTGCAAAGATTAATTTTTGTTGGTAGGTCCCATGTTTCTTTGAATGCTAGTAAACAAAACCCCTTCCAGACACACCCCAGTTCTATTTGTCAGCTGTAGTCGGTTGCCACTTGAGTGCCACCAGGCCAGTGTGATGCGATTTGAAATGTGTTTTCTTGGTTGAGTGCATTGCCTCACGCCTGTAATCCTAGCACTTTGGGAGGCTGAGGCGGGAGGAGGAGCGCATGAGCCTAGGACCTTGTGTCCAGCTGAGGCAACATAGTGAGACCTCGTCTCTAAAAACAAACAAACAAACAAAAAAAGTTAGCTGGGCGTGGTGACATGTGCTTGTAGTCCCAGCTATTTGGGAGGCTGAGGTGGGAGGATCACCTGAGCCCAGGAAGTTGAGGTTGTGGTGAGCCGTGATCGTGCCACGGCACTGCAGCCTGGGTGACCGAGGGCGAGACCCTGACTCAAAAAAAAAGTGTTTTCTTCTTCCAGCATTAGGTGTGGAAACTGTTTGCCTTTTTGGTCCTTTTCTGTATTTGTGACTGCACCACTTGCTGGGTTTCTCTTTTGAATTTAGGCATAAATGAAATCTCTGAAGACGTTTACACGGCCGTAGAGCACAGCGACTCGGAGGATTCTGAGAAGTCCGACAGTAGCGATAGTGAGTATCTCAGTGATGACGAGCAGAAGTCCAAGAATGAGCCGGAAGACACGGAAGACAAGGATGGCAGTCGGATGGACAAGGAACCATCTGCGGTCAAAAAAAAGCCCAAACCCGCCAACCCGGTAGAGATCAAAGAAGAGCCAAAGAGCGCATCACCAGCTAGCGAGAAGGCAGACCCAGGGGCCGCCAAGGACAAGGCCAGCCCGGAGCCTGAGAAGGACTTTGTGGACAAAGCCAAACCTTCGCCTCACCCCACGAAGGATAAACTGAAGGGAAAGGATGAGACGGATTCCCCGACGGTGCATTTGGGCCTGGACTCTGATTCAGAGAGTGAACTTGTCATAGATTTGGGAGAAGACCATTCTGGGCGGGAGGGTCGGAAAAATAAGAAGGAACCCAAAGAACCATCTCCCAAGCAGGACGGTAAGTGATGGCGTCAGTTTCCGGTTTCTTAATTTGGTTTAGAAAATTCCACCTTGTACGAAAGTCTTAGCAAATCACATGACCAGCCGGGCTCGGTGGCTCAGCCTGTAATCCTGTGCCTCGGGAGGCTGAGGTGAGTGGATTGCCTGAGCCCGCGGGTTCGAGACCCACCTGGGCAACTTGGCGAGCCCTCATCTCTATAATAAATCAAAAACTAGCCGGGCGTGGTAGTGTGCACCTGTAGTTCCAGCTACTTGGAAGGCTGAGGCGGAAGGATCGCCGGAGCCCAGCAGGTCGAGGCTGCGGTGGCCGGGAGCAGCCACTACACTCCGGTCTGGGTGACAGAGTGAGACTCCAACTCAAAAAAAAAAAAAAAAAAAAAAATCACATGACCCTCTAACTCCGCTGAGAGGGGCACAGCAGAGTGGGTGGTGATGGCTTTAGGCTCACACTGCTAGGTAGTGCACGGGACCCGGACTCACATGTAGACCTGCCCGACTTCTAGCTGCTTGCACCTCACATGATTGGTGTTAAGTGCAGAAAAACAAGTCTCAGAAAATGGTAGCTGCACCAGGCGCGGTGGTTTATGGCTGTCATTCCAACACCTTGGGAGGCCAAGGTGCGAGGATTGCCTGAGCCCAGGGGTTTGAGACCAGCCTGGGCAACTTGGCGAGACCTCGTCTCTACAATAAATGAAAAAAATTAGCTAGGCGTGGTGGTGTGCGCCTGTAGTTCCAGCTACTTGGAAGGCTGAGGCAGAAGGATCGTCTGAGCCCAGCAGGTTGAGGCTGGGGTGGCCATCAGCGTGCCACTGCCCTCCAGCCTGGGCGACAGAGTGAGACTCTGGCTCAAAAAAAAAAGAAAATGGCACCTGTTTCCAGTGGCCGAGCCATTTTGAGTCTAAGCAACTGCTTTTCCACTTTGCTCGTGTTTTTCCCAGAAGTGTTTGTTAACATGTAGACACGTCACACAGTATCACGTGCTTAGAAGCATTCAGTTCAAAGATCTTGGTCAGTTAGGCATCTCTTTCTGCCCCTCCTGCCGCCCAGGCACTTCCAAGTGTGTTTTCTTATTAGACCAGGAAACGTTTCAAAGAGGTGGTGCCAGAATGCCAAGTGCTTCTTGGGGTGCTGGAAGGTGAAGGGGTGTCATTTAGTGCATAAACTCTGTTGGCATGTCCTCCTCTTGGCGTTTCACTGACCTGAGCCTAGGGTTTCTTGGCCTTGCACTACTGACAATTTGCCCTGGGTCGTTTTTTGTCCTGGGCATTGGAGGATGTTTCCTGGCATCGCTGGCCTCTACCCACTAGATGGTAGCTGTGCCTGCTTATTTGTGGCCATCAAAAATGTGGCAGTCAACAGGTGCCATGGTTCATGCCTGTAATCCCAGCACTTTGGGAGGCCAAGGCGGGAGGATCACTTGAACCCAGGAGTTTGAGACCAGCCTGGGCAACAGAGTGAGACCTTGTCTCTACAAAAACAAAAATAAAAAAATTAGCCTGGCATGGTGGCGCATGCTTGTAGTCCCGGCTCCTTGGGAGGCTGAGGCAGAAGGTTTGCCCAAGCCCAGGAGGTTGAGGTTACAATGAGCCGTGAGCGTGCCACTGCACTGCAGCCTGGGTGAGAGTACGATCATGACTCAAAAAAAAAAGTAGCAATAAAATATTGCCAAATATCCCACAGAGGGCTTGGCCTTGTTGAGAAACAGTGCCTTAGTCCCTGAGGCTGTCATTACGTTGTGAGCCCACAGTGACTGCCCTGAAGCTTGCTGCAGCTGGGTGTGTTGGCAAACCCTACAGGAGGGGCGTGTGAGTGATTGGAAGGATGGCCTTCCTTCTGGCGAAGTACTCAACCTCTTTTCCAGTTGGCTTGGCAAGTGGGTGGTGAGGGGATTCCAAAACACCCAAGAAAGATACTGAAGAATTAATTGAGGGCCCGGGAGTAGCCATAAAACCTCATGGGCTTTGTGAGTAAGTTAAAGAATAGCCAGGTTTAATTTTTTTCCTGACCGGGAGTAGCCATAAAACCTCATGGACTTTGTGAGTAAGTTAAGGGATAGCCAGTTTTAATTTTTTTCCTGACTTCTAATAGCAGGAAATAGCAGTTAGCTTCTCAACCAAAGCAGTCACAAGATGTGATTCTGTGTCCATTGAGGCTTCCGTAGCCTGGCGGCTTAAAGCAAGTCGGGTGTGGGCCTTGAGAATCTTTCTGCTCTGGTCGTGTCAGCCTGGCTGGGCTGCTCTGGAACCTCAGAGGAGGTAGGATTCCTGCAGTTCAGCTAGAGAGAGCCAAATGTCTGCACAGTGCGGCGGAGGAAGAAAGAGAAGTGTATGCACCGGATAGGGAAGATAGACCATCTGCCCACCTCTTAGGTTTATCTATGGCCTCTGAAAAATGCAGTTATGGTGGGGTTTGGGGTTTGAGCAATTGCAGAGAACAACAGGAGAAACATCTGTTCCATGAGGGTTATGGGAATATTTGGGTACAGGGGGCAGTGTTCCCATGAGGGATATATTTATACCATTCCTTTCTTTCTGGAACAAGATCTTGTCATTGATTGGTTTTATGCCCGTACCTCTTCCATGTCAATCTGTTGCAAATTTTTTCTGCAAGAGGTAGGGGCATAAAACCAGATTGACATGGATCTCTAACTGTGGAATAAGATGAAAATAAAGAAATTCGTGTAAAAGGAAAACGAAGGTAGAAGAGTGAGTGGGTCTGGTGAGAGGTTTTATGCAGAAACATGTCCTATTCCAGGCTAGGCACAGTATCTCACACCTGTAATCCCAGCACTTTGGGAGGCTGGCGTGGGAGGATTGCTTGAGGCCAGGAGACCAACCTGGGCAGCATAACATTACCCCGTCTCAATTAAAAAAAAAAAAAGTACTGTTCCGACTTTTAGAGTTAGTGAAGTTGGCTCTGAGCTTCCCGGTAGTGGAAGCAAAATAGGAAACACGGTTCCTTAGAAGAGCTCATACCTTCCAAAAAATAAAGTGTTCCACTTGGTTAAAAGAAGTAGAGCTCTTCTTTGCAGTGATGGAAATTTCTCCAGGAAGCCACGAGTAGACCATGGACAACTGAGGTGAAGGTCAGCTCCCCAGGGCTTGGGACAGAATGGACTGGTTTTAACTCCTGAGTCCCCTGATGGTGATTTGGGTCTTGAAGAGTCGACTTTGCATCAGGCCGTGCAGAAGAGCCTCTTTTCATTGATGTGCTTTCACTTACGAGTTTATTGAGTGAAGGACATTTGAGAGTCTGCTGTGGTGACCTCCAGCTTCACTTCAGCTAGGAATCTAGCTTAAGGGTAGAATATGAATTCTCAGATGGCGTAACAGCGTCTGTGGCTATTAATCTCAGAACAGAGGCAAAAGGAGCTCACTTAGAGATCTTTGCTGTGCTTACACTGGCACATCAGTCATTTCCATCCTTTGGGCCAGGCCAGTGGCTCACCTCTATTATCTCAGCACTTTGGGGAGACCAAGATGGGGGGATTATTTGAGCCTAGGAGTTTGAGACCAGCCTAGGCAACAGAGTTGAGATCTCCTCCCTACAAAAATCAAAAGATTAGCCAGGTGTGGTGGCACACGCCTGTAATCCCAGCTAGTCAGGAGCTGAGGAGGGAGGATTACCTGAGCCCAGGAGGTTAGGTCTGTGGTGAGCTGTGATGGTGCCACTGCACTGAGCCTGGGCAACAGAGTGAGACCCTGACTCAGAAAAAAAAAGAAAAGAAAATAAAGAAAGAAAGCAAATAGCTGCATGTGGTGGTGTGCACTTGTAGTCCCAGCTGCTTGGGGGACTGAGTCAGGAAGATCTCTTAGGCCTAAGAATTGGAGACTGTAGTGAGCCATGATCGTGCCACTGTACTCTAGCCTGGGTGATAGAGCCAGACTCTGTCACTTAAAAAAATAAATTCCATCTTTCTACCAAGACTGTGTGCTAATTTTTCTCCAAAAGAATGAAAAAAGTCTTCCCTTTATATGCAAAAATGAGCAGTGTCAAATTCTGGAATGAGTGGGTTAATTTCATGGGGCAGCTTCTTGACTGCCAGCCCTTTAAAAAATATATTCAGAACTTTTTATTTGTTTATTTGGCAGTAGCTGACTGATTTATACACTCTTAATTTCTAAGATGAATGACAGCCTATAGCCTCTTTTCTCTCCTTCCACAAACCATCAGAACCCTCAAAAATTAAAATATTGAGCCGGGCTCGGCGGCTCAGCCTGTCATCCCGCGCCTTTGGGAGGCTGAGCTGAGTGGATGGCCTGAGCCCGCGGGCTTGAGACCCGCCTGGGCAGCTTGGCGAGACCTCATCTCCTCAATAAATCAAAAAATGAGCCGGGCGTGGTAGCGCGCGCCTGTAATTCCGGCTCCTCGGAAGGTTGAGGCGGAAGGATTGCCGGAGCCCAGCAGGGGAGGGTGCGGTGGCCAGGAGCGGCCACTGCACTCCATTTTGGGGGACAGAGTGAGACTCCAATTCAAAAAAAAAAAAAAAAAAAAAAAAAAAAATTAAAATATTGGCTGGGCTCTGTGGTTCAGCCTGTAATCCCAGTGCTTTGGGAGGCCGAGGTGAGTGGATTGCCTGAGCCCGTGGGTTTGAGACCCGCCTGGGCAACTTGGCGAGACCTCATTTCTACAGTAAATAAAAAAATAAAATTAAAATATTTTAGCATCCAGATGATAACCGCAAACACTACTTGGGACCTGGACTCTTTTCAGATTGCACACTCCAGGTTTTTATTTGGAAGAGAGAGCCGGCCGTGACCACTGCAGGGCAGTGACCTCTCTGCAGAACTGGCTGTTTGCTCTCGTGAATCAGGAGAGATAAAATGGCTCTTTAATGATGCTGTTTGCCCAGGGAAGAGAACACTATATTTCTTGGTCATGTGGCAGGTAAGGGAAGCATTGAAGACACTCCTGCAGGGTGGAATGCCTGCTAGCTGGCCATACTCTTCTGTGGAAGGGCTCAGTTGGGCACCACCTCTACACCTGGAGGGGGCGGGGCCTGTGTCCAGTGTCTGGCAGGTCATCCTAGAGGGACTGGGGATCTCCACAGCAGGAAGCACCTCTTCCAGCCCCATCCTGGGCTCTTGCCCACTAGCTTGGCTGAACTCTCCAGAGGAGCAGGAGGGCTGACCAGAGGAGACGACCGTTGAGAAAGCCCCCTGAGAACACTCATTTTCCTTGGCTTCTTAAAACCCATAGCTTACTGGAAATCCTCCCTGGAATAAGCAAGCTCACATCTTTTCTGGGTGATACACATCTAAAAAGACAGGCACAACCCTTATTGGAAGGAATTTGAGGCCGGACATTGTGGTTCATGGCTGTAATCCCAGCACTTTAGGAGGCCGAGGCAGGAGGATCACTTGAGGCCAGAAGTTTGAGACCAGCCTGGGCAATAGAGTGAGATCTTTTCTCTACAAACATTGAAAAAAATTAGCCGGGTGTGATGATGCACACCTGTAGTCCCAGCTGCTTGAGAGGCTGAGGTGGAAGGATTGCCTGAGCCCGGGCGGTCAAGGCTGCAGGGAGCTGTGATGTGCCACTACACTCAAGCCCGGGTGACAAAGAGAGACTCCAACTCAAAAACAAAACAGGCAATTTGATGTCAAGAAGCACAGTCTAAGATCGGGGTGCCGCTTTGTACCTAGGGTTGGTGTGTGTTCTACGGGCACCCTCTCTGGAGGGTGAGCTCACCTGACCCATGGCTGGGCCCTCTGCATCCATCACCCACCTACCTTACGAGTGAGCACCACGTGGTCTTCCCCTCCTCCAGGCCATGCTCGGTGCTTCTGACTCTGACCTGCCTTCCAGCGCCTCCTCCCTGCTTGCTCTCACTTGCCAAAAGGCGTTCTGTTCCTAGACACATCTTGGCTAATGCTGTTTCCTCCAGATTCTCTCTTATGCCTGTTGAAATCTACTCGCTTCCCCCTTCCCCACCAGCCCAACTCCTCTAAGAAGGCACACTCCACAGGGCAGTGATTTGTTTCAAACTCGAGTTACTCACATTGTTTCCTCGTTTTTTCCATTCTCAAGTCCTATTTGTATGGTTTTTGACTTAAATCTTTTTATTTAAAGCAACTCAGTCTTTAAACAGTAGTGAAACTCATGTTACTCGGGGCATGGTAGCACACACCTATAGTCCCAGCAACTCCAGAGGCTGAGGTGGGAGGATCGCTTGAGTCTAGGAGTTTGAGTTCAACCCGGGCAACATAGCAAGACCTCGTCTCTTAAAAAATATATACATAAAGTAATTAAATTCTTTTTTTAAAATTTAAAAAGTGGTCTCTCCCCCCCACTGTAATCATTTGCAAGAAGAAACTCGTTTTAGGCTTCAATTTGACCACCACAGAATAGGAAAACTAGTGTTGTACATTATATAGAAGAGATGGAGACAGGGATGGTATTATTGAAATAAAAATGAGAGGTTCTGGCCTTGGGGCAGAATTCCTTTTGGTATTAGGTGTCCGGCTATCATCACCATCTTGAGACTGTCAGGCAGGGAATCAAAGAGCTCAAAAGGCTACTCTTCTTCCTGAGTGACTTGGTGTCATTCAGTGCTTTGGCCATTGAGAAGCCATCTGGTTCTTTCTTTGGGGGTCCCTGGCCTGAGGACGTCTCTCTAGCTTTGGATAAACTTCTCCCGGGTCCTTCTCAAGGCGCTTATCAAATACTGACTTTGGGAAAGGGGTGAGAATTGAGATTCTGTTCACCCACTGCTTCACCCTCTAGTTGGCTGACACCTTGAGGGCAGGGGTTGTGTCTTGTTGGCCCCATCCGCCCCCACCCCCAGGTCCAGATGTGAGCAAGTGTCCGGTCAAGGAGGCCAGTGCTGGGGGCAGAGAAGATGCTCAGAGTGGCCTCAGCCTGTGGCAAGGGGCGGCTCCTCTGCGGCGGGTGTGCGTGGCTCGCCGGGTGCGGTCGGCATTCCTGGCTCACACAGGTTTGCCCCTCAGTTCCCGGCGTCACGACCTTGCAGGCGAACCTGAGTCAAATCCAGTTTTTATTTGTTTTTTTCTCCCTTGCGTTGATCGGCCTTAGTTGTAGGTAAAGCTCCACCGTCCACTACGGCGGGCAGCCAGTCTCCCCCGGAAACGCCGGTGCTCACCCGCTCTTCTGCCCAAACCCCCGCGGCCGGCCTCACGGCCACCAGCAGCACGTCGTCCCCGGTCACGGCCACGGCCCAGGCTGCCACCGCCACCGCCACAGGAAGCCCGGTGAAAAAGCAGAGGCCGCTCTTACCGAAGGAGACTGCCCCGGCAGTGCAGCGGGTCGTGTGGAACTCGCCAAGTAAGTTTCAAACGTCCTCCCAAAAGTGGCACATGCAGAAGATGCAGCGTCAGCAGCAGCAGCAAGGCCAGCAGCAGCAGCCTCCGTCTTCCCAGGGGACGCGATACCAGACCAGGCAGGCTGTGAAAGGTACCGCGCCCCCCCGCTCTCCGTGGTCCCTTTTTGCCACATCGACGGGAGAAAAGCCATCGCTGTTGTGCTGTTTTCGGTTCCTGTTTGTTTCCTGGCCGTCGTGCCCAGAGGGGCTTCCACGTTCCATATGGCATGGTTTTTGACAATTCTTTCGCTCCTTTTTTTTTTTTAACGTCAAAAAAAAATTTTTTTTTTCATTTTTAAATGATACATGCAGACATTCTCCTTAAGAGAGGGAGCACGAGCGTCTGCGTAGAAGTCTGTTGTCCTGTTCACGTTCCATTTCATTCTCCTCCTTGCCATGGGGGCCGCGAGCCGCCATTGTAAACTGTTTTCTATGCATGTATGCACATATATGGATGTAGACATATATGTATGTATGTATATGTTTATGCGTCATATGTAGATATGATGCCATAAAAATACTTTTCCCCCCTTTTTTTCTTTTTAAAACATGAAAATGATACCACACTTGCTTTTACCCCCCAACAGCATGTTTTGGGGGGGTGTCCGTCCATGTGAGCACATACGACTCTGCCTTATTCTTTTGGACTGCTGCATACTATTCCAGAGTTTATTTCAAGCATTCCCCTACTGGTGGGCATTTAAGTTGCTTTCCGTTTTCTCTTACTATAAGCAGTGCTGCAATGAATATCTTCATATAAGTTTCCTTGTGCACACGAGGGAACCTCTTGGAGTTATTTTGGAAAGAATACCGTGTGAGGAGTTGATAACCAAGGTGACCTTCATAACTAGAGGTTTGTCTCACACAAAAGATGAGTCTGCGTCAAGAACCACTTACTGGCTGGACGTGGTGGCTCACACCTGTAATCCCAGTACTTTGGGAGGCCGAGGCAAGAGGATTGCTTGAGCCCAGGAGTTCAAGACCAGCCTGGGCGATGTAGTGAGACCTCGTCTCTACAAAAGATGAGCCGGGTGTGGTGGCACGCACCTGTCATCCCAGTTACTTGGGAGGCTGAAGCGGGAGGATCATCTGAGACCAGGAGGTCGAAGCTGCAGTGAGCCGCGATTGTGCCACTGCACTCCAGCCTGGGTAGCAGAGTGAGACCCCGACTCTAAAAAATAAAAAAACGCTTGATAAAGTAGCAGAATCAAAACTCCCAACAGCCGTGCAGGAGGCGTTGTCTAGAGCTGATGTAAGGTCCAAGTACCAATCTGAGTGGTACCAGTGCACCCAATACTTTTGTGAGCATTGGTGTACAGATAGATCTCATTCCACGGGGGAAGTCTATATCTGGGTCTTCGAAGGTTGGGTTCCTTAATGGAAACTCTGATACTTATACGTGGAGAATTAATTTAAACAAAAAAAGGAAACGCTTATCTGACAGCACCCCAGAGAGTAGAGCAGCGGGATAGAAGGTTGAAAGGTGGGCCCAGTGAAACCCTGTGAAGGTTGGGCATGTAAGCACGCAGCAAAACTGGGTGGCCAAAGTTGGAATGCAGTCGGACTGGCCTTGCTGTTGATGGAGTTGGCGGGGCACAGCTGAGTCTGTGACATTGGAGGCTGGGATGACCATTTCCAGTTCCTGTTCCTCATGAGCAAACCCCATGAGCAGCGTGACCCTTCCCCGGGGGAATTTAAGTGCTGCCAGAGAGGGGCTCGTAGCTTTAGATTCTTACGTCACAGTAAAGCCTAGTTAGGTAATAAGGACAGAGTTAAGTTAGTAATATACCGTTGTTGTAGGGGAGAGAATGCAGTGTGAACTGAAATCAACTTGGTGCAGGGTGACTGGGCATTTTAAAGGGAGAATGAGGGAGTTGGGGGACTCAGGAGAGTCAGCGATATGAAACATCACAGAGAGGTTGTGCACGGTGGTTCACATCTGTAATACCAGTATTTAGGGGGGCCGAGACGGGAGGATTACTTAAGCCCAGGAGTTCGAGTCTAGCCTGGGCAACACAGCAAGACCCCATCTCTAAAAATAAATAAATAAATAAGCTGGCCCATGGTTTTGCCACTGCACTCCAGCCTGGGCAACACAGTGAGATCCCAACAAAAAAAAACCCATAAACATCACAGAAAGTGGGTAAGAGGTTGCTCTCTATTTATGAGGCCCATCTGAGTTTGCTAACGGCCACTTAACGAATAGCTCCTGCTCTCCCATAGAGACTGGAGGCAGGGGCTCTGCCTTCAGGTGTTGCTGGAATACACTGCCCATTCTTTTGCCAGCCTTGTTCCCTCAGGCAGGCACCTTACGTGGGGCTAGGGTCATCCCGCCAAGTGACCTTGACCTCTTGGAAACTGTTAGTGTTTGTTCAAGTCTCGGGTCAAGGTTAGGGCCTAGTCAAGAAGGGTCTCAGAGGAGCTTGCTAGTTGGGTCAAGGAAAGCATCTTTGTCACTTAAAAAGAGAAGCACTCGCATGCCACGTGTTCGGGGCTTCCCTTCTCATCACAGCTTTGTGCTGGGACAAGTCCTTCCCGCCATCATCAGGTGACCAGGGTCCTTTGCTTTCTTAGCTGTCCAGCAGAAGGAGATCACACAGAGCCCGTCCACATCCACCATCACCCTGGTAACCAGCACACAGTCATCACCGCTGGTCACCAGCTCGGGGTCCACGAGCACCCTCGCGTCTTCGGTCAACGCTGACCTGCCCATCGCCACGGCCTCTGCCGACGTCGCCGCAGACATCGCCAAGTACACCAGCAAAGTGAGTGGACCTGTTGCTGTGGCGATGACGGGCACCGGGCAAGATGCTGGAGGAATAGCTTCCTGGTGGGAAGCGTCAGGGCCATGGCTTCATGGGTTACAGGGCGCAGTGGGGTGGGAAGACCCTGTTTTTACCCGATTCTTTCTTTTGGGTCTTCAGGTTGGATCTTAACAGAAATGTTGAACAAACTAAATCTTGCTCTAAGAGGGCTTAGCTCCTCAAGTCAGTACCTAAATGCAAATGACATAGCCTGTCAGAATTCAAGTCCTTCACGAAGGACAGATGATCTGCACGCGCTGGAACAAATGGCTGATCCTTTGGTGAACAGCTGACCAAGGGTCTGATCGCATTCAGAAGCCACAGGAAACAAAAGTGACAGAGGGATACACGTGAGACTGGCAGGGTGAGATGCCCACACCTTGATTTTTCCAGGAACTGAGAGGGACCGGGGTCTGGTGGACACCCCTATCTCGCCCACGCTCTGGGGTACAGGCCTTGGGGAGTGACAGGGTGGGCAGGGTTGCCCACTGCGTGTGAACTCGCGGGCAACCTCTCAACACAGATCTTTCTTTTTCTCTCTTAATTTACCAAGTGCTTTTATGACATTGTTGAACTCGGGTAAATAAAATTTGCAGTTATGCTTGTGATCCTGTGAGAGTGCTCTGGAGTGATGTGCCCTGTCACTGTATTGACAGATAATTTAGCCGTAGACCCCTTGGTAGACCCCAGATAATTTAGCCGTAGACACCAGATGTCGGTTCCAGAAGGCAGGGATTTTGGGGTCTATTTTGTTTATTGCCATCCAGAACAGTGCTTGGCATACAGTAAGGGCTTGATACACGGTTGCGCTTTCTCCTCATTGACCTCGTTGTTACGGTCAATAACTGAATGTCGACCAGGTGCCGTGGGGCACCTCTGCAATCTCAGCACTTTGGGAGGCGGAGGCGAGAGGATCACTTGAGCCCAGGAGTTTGAGACCAGCTTAGGCAAGGCAAGACGTTGTCTCTACAAAAAAAATTTTTAAAAATTAGCCAGACATGGTGGCGTGGGCCTGTAGTCCCAACTACTCAGATAACTTAGCAGTAGACCCCGACTACTCGGGAGACTGAAGCACGGGGATCCTCTAGGAGGAACTCAGAAGGTCACAGTCCTGATCGTGCCACTGCATTCCAGCCTAGGCATTGGAGGGAGACCCCGACTCAAACAAATCAAAGCAAAACCCTGAATGTGACTAATGAGTAACGATCTAAGATGATTTAGTAAATCACTAAGTAGGTAAAAATAACTTATTCTTTACTAATGAGTACATTACTGATCAGTTACTAATAAGTGAACTGTTTATGTTTTTAGAGAGAATGGATGAGAATAGTTGAATAGTTGTTTCTAGAGTTCTTAACGTCTCACAGTAAGAGTTGCTGTATTGTATTGAATTAAAGGTAGAATCTTTTTTAGTTCTGAATAGTGAGAGAAGTGCAGTTTTTTTCTAAACGGAGTTTTCGTTGGTTGTTTTCTTTTTATTCCTTCTCTTTAGGTGTGATTTTTATCTGTTGCTGCAGAACAAATCACTCACCAACAATGCACACGTTTATTATCTTATGGTTTCTGTGGGTCAGCAGTCTGGGCCCCACTCAGCGGGGTCATCTGTGTCAAGATTTCTTCCAGGGTGCAGTCCAGGTGGCTGCTAGGGTCAGGGTCCCATAAGGAGGCCGGATTAGGAGAGAGTCCACTTTCAAGGTCACTTAGGTGGTGATGGGCAGGATTCCTCATAGGGCTATGGGTCATCTGTCTGTGATGTGCCTGGTCTGTTTCATTTGTTCATTCATTTATTTTGAGTCAGGGTCTCACTATCATCCAGGCTGGAGTCATAGCTCGTGTGTCATAGCTCATGGCATTGTCGTAGCTCACCATAGCCTTAACCTCCTGGGCTCAGGCAGTCCGTCTACCTCAGCCTTCCTAGTAGCTGGGATTTTGATTTTTTGTAGAAATGAGGTCTCACTATGTTGCCCAGGCTGGTCTTGAACTCCTGGACTCAAGTAAGCCTTCTGCCTCAGTCTTCCAAAGTGCTGGGACTATAAGCGTGAGCCACCATACCCAGCTTAATTTTTTACTTGAATTTTTTGTAGAGATGGGGTCTCGCTACATTGCCCAGGCTGGCCTTGAGCTCCTGGGTGCTAGTGATCCTCCTGCCTCAACTTCCTGTGTTACAGGTGTGAGCCACCTTGACTCTTACAGCAAAACTGAGGAATGATCTCTTTGATAAGTGTTTTCTTTGCAGTTAAAAAAAAATGAGCATGGTGACTTTCTAGGGGGGGGGGTGCTGATAGACTTTCCTGTCTCTGAGGTGACCTGGAGTTGAATTGACCCAGATTTGTGTGTTTTGGCAGAAGAGTGCTCTCTATTAATGTTGAGTTCTTTCCTATATTTGGAAGTGAGTGAACGTCAGTCCACACATTTCATGATAGCTTTAAAATGGAATGTCACCGTTGCATTAATGAAGTATTGAATGTCATCCGCTTTCTGGGGTTTTCTTGTAAGGCTATTGAGCTTTAATTTTATAAGCTGACGTGGTTGGTGCCATAGACAAGGCAGCTCTGGGGGCCAGTCGCAGTGCCACCTGCAGCATGGGTGTTCTTGCCGTCAGCCTGGTGTGACCTACAGCAAGCTGAGAGTGGAAGTTTTCAGATATTTTATTCACCTTACTCCCATTTTGGGGTGAATTAGGGTTGGCCGCAGTAATGCAATTGATGCTCATGTGAATTTTCTTCACGTAAACTGGTGTTTCTTTTTTCTGGGGGGGGGTTTGGAGTCTCACTTTGTCGCCCAGGCTGGAGTGCAGTGGCACACTCATGGCCACCGTAGCCTCGACCTGCTGGTCTCAGGTGATCCTTCCACCTCAGTCTTCCAAGTAGCTGGAAGTCTGCCACCATGCCCAGTTAATTTTTCGATTTATAGTAGAGATGAGGTCTCGCCATGTTGCCTAGGCTGGTCTCGAACTCCTGGGCTCAAACAGTCCTCTTGCCTCCACCTCCTAAAGTGCTGGGATTATAGGCATGAGCCACTGTGCCTGGCAACTGGTATTTCTTTCTTTTTTTTTTTTGAGTTGGAGTCTCACTCTGTTGCCCAGGCTGGAGTGCAGTGGCCACTCCTGGCCACTGCAGCCTCGACCTGCTGGGCTCCGGCGATCCTTCCGACTCAGCCTTCCAAGTAGCTGGAACTACAGGCGTGTGCTACCACGCCTGGCTAATTTTTGGTTTATTGTAGAGATGAGGTCTCGCCAAGTTGCCTAGGCGGGTCTCGAAACCGCGGGCTCAGGCAATTTACTCACCTCGGCCACCCAAAGCGTGGGATTACAGGCTGAGCCACAGAGCCTGGCCAGTACTTCTTATAATACCTCTCACCATGGCAAGGATGAAGCATCTTCACCTGGTTTTCATGTGTACCCCTGTGAACTCCCTGCCAGGGCACTGTGGTCATCCTTGTGCTTTACATGGGGGAAACTGAGGCTCAGTGAGCATGTGGATGGTAAGACGTCACGTACGAGTTGCCTCCCCCACCCCCCATGAAGCATCTGGAACACTCAGGAGACTCAGCGGTGGTCAGGCCAGGTCAGAGACCAAGCCTGGTGTCCTGTCCCCTCCTTTTTCTGCTGTGACTTGGGAGGGGTAAGCTGGTAGGTGGAGGCAGATGAGATTTATCTTCTACTCACATTTGGTCAGCAGATACCTAGGTGCCTGCTGCATGAACTGCAGCTGATTTGGTGAACTTTCTGATGCCTTGAGGGGTCAGGAAGTTAAGGAGAAAGAAGATGGGAGGTAATGACAAAGGCAGCCCTGACTGAAGGCATGAAAGCAGCACCAGGCTGGGGGCAGTAGCTCACACCCGCAATCCCAACACTCCAGGAGGCCGAGGCGGGAGGATGGCTTGAGCCCAGGAGTTTGAGACCAGCCTGGGCAACATAGTGAGACCTCATCTCTACAGAAAATAAAAAAATTAGCTGGACGTGGTGGTGTGTAATTGTAGTCCCAGCTACCGGGGAGACCCAGGCTGGAGGATCACCTGAGCCCAGGAGGTCAAGGTTTCGGTGAGCTGTGACCGTAGCAGTGTACTCTGGCCTGGGCAACAGAGTGGAGACCCTGACTCAAACTGAATGAGAGTGAATGAATGAATGGATGAATGTATGAGACAGACCAGGCACATCCACACAGTGGACTATAAAAACGGAAGGGAGTTCTGTCACTTGCTGCATACAACAGGCGGCCCCTTGAAGCCAGTCACAGAGGACCTTGTACTGTATAATTCTACTTATATGAAATGTCCAGATTAAGCAGATCCACAGAGACAGAAAGCAATGAGTGGTTATCAGGGACTGCAGGGAGGAGGAGGGAGTGGGTGATATTGGGTGGGGGTGAAGATAATGGGGTGGGACTTTTTTGGGGGGGGTAACAAAAATGTTCTGACATTGATTGTGGTAGTAAACGCATGACTCTGAATACTTGAAGTGGGTGAATTGGATGGTGTATGCATTGTGTCTCAACAAAAAGGTGAATTTTTTTTTTAATGGGGAAAGACTCAAACAACAATAACAAAACAATCCTTTTCTCAAAACTACTATGCTGGCCACACAAAACATACCTGGGGCCAAATTTGACCTCTCTAGTTTCCACCTGAGACAAGGAATTTGTCCGGGGTTCCTTCCCTCATTCAACAGGGCTTCTCAGCCTTAGCACTAGTGACATTTGGGGCTGGGTTCATTCTTGTTTCGGCTGTCTACGCGTGGCAGGATGGTTAGAGCACCCTGGCATCCGCCTCTTTCCTGCTGGCAGCTGCCCCCTCCCCAATCCTGAAGCAGCCACAACAACCAGAGATGGCCAATGTCTCATGAGGGACAGAATTGTCCTGAGTCGAGATCCGCTGCTTTATACAGATAGATTTTTAGGTGTGTCACCTAGAAAAGCCTCAGAGAAGTGATCACGGAATTGTTTCTGTTTTTATCTTTCAGATGATGGATGCGATAAAAGGAACGATGACAGAAATATATAATGATCTTTCTAAAAACACTACTGGAAGCACAATAGCCGAGGTCAGAGATGACACATGAATTCTTTATTTGCTGAGAGTGTTTTATGGGCTGCTTTACCGTGGCATTGTGAAGAAGCGTCTCTGGAAATCCCTCTTGGGTGCTGACTCCAGTCACCAAGCTGACTTTGCTGTTGTGATTGTTGATGGGGGTGTTTCTTCCTCTGGCCAGATGGCTGGGGCTGTGGAGACATGCTTGCTTCATGTGATAAATTCACTTCTAAAAAAAAACAGCCAAAACCAGAGCCTGAGTTAACTTACTGGTGAAACTAGAAACCAGTTCCTTTTGCTTCATTTAAAACTGGCTCCTTGGCCTGGAATGGTGGCTTAACGCTTGTAAACTAAGCATTATAGGAGGCCAAGGTGAAAAGATTGCCTGAGCCTTGGAGTTCAAGACCAGCCTGGACAACATGGCAGAACCTTTTCTCTACAATAAAAAAAAAAAAAAAATTAGCCAGGCATGGTGGCGCATACCTGTATTCCCAGCTATTTGGAAGGCTGAGGCAGAAGGATCACCTGAGCCCAGCAGGTCGAGGCTGTGGTAGCCATGACTGTGCCACTGCACTGCAGCCTGGGCAACAGAGTGAGACTCCAACTCAAAAATAAATAAATAGGCTGGGCTTGGTGGCCCAACCTGTAATCCCAGCACTCTGGGAGCCCGTGGGTTCGAGACCAGCCCGGGCAACTTGGCAAGACCTCGTCTCTACGATAAATAAAAAATTAGCCAGGTGTGGTAGTGCACGCCTATAGTTTCGGCTACTTGCAAGTCTGAGGCGGAAGGATCGCCAGAGCCCAACTGGTCGACGCTGGGGTAGCCATGAGCGTGCCATTGCACTCCAGTCTGGGTGATGGAATGAGACTCCAACTAAAAAAATAAATAAAATAAACAAATAAATAAATAAATAAATAAAATAAGATTGGTTTCTTCCAGGCTTCTGTGAAATCACCTGGAGTCTCTGTCAGTTCAGGGAATTGAAAATGTCCGTGCTGGGTGTGGTGGATTAAGTGCCTGTAATCCCAGCACTTTGGAAGGTCGAGGTGGAAGGATTGCTTGAGCCCAAGAGTTTGAGACTAGCCAGGGCAACATAGTATGAACATAAAGGTCTAAGAGAAGCTCCGAGAAAAAGCTCCTTGGACAGTTTTGCAAATGTAGCCCTCTCTGTGATCATGCTGGGGCATCAAGCAAGAAGTGAAGAGCCCTGCTGTGCGAGCACCTCACTCTTTTTTGTGTATCTTAAGAATTGGTGTGGGGGAAAATACGGGTCTTTGGTGTCTCACCTGAGGCCTCGGGTCCTGTTGTGTGTCAGAATTTTTTAGGTCTTAGAGAAGTAATATGCAGTCCCCCACAAGTAGAGACAACCTTTCTTCAATGCAATGTGGTTGTTCGTACTACGTGGATAAGCCAGATTTTCTCGGCCTCGGCACTACTGACATTTGCATTGGCTGATTCTCTGTTGAGGCTGTTCTGTGCATGGTAGGCTGTTCAGCCCCATCTGTGGCCCCTGCTCACCAGATTCCACGAACACACCCCAAGGGTGACCACCAAAATGACTCCAGATACTGTTATGATGGGGGTTGGAGGGACAGGCCCAATCGCTCCAAGTTGAGAATCACTGGGATGGTTGAACACGGTTTAAATCGCCCCCAGCAGTTCAGATCAAGTTCACTTTTCCCTCTTCCAAGCGAGTTTGGCCCCGAGCTTACCCTTCCCTCCCCCAAAATACTCTTTGGCTTCAGAGATGTCAGGCTTTGGAGTTTCAGGTGAGTAATTACAGGCCCTACTGCTAAATGTTATTAGGTAAGAGATACAAAGCAGCAATCTTTGTTTTTCATGTTTTTTTTTTTTAAGACCAAAGTCCTAATCAGACTTTTTCTGTATTACTTATATGAAAGTCACTTTAAATGACTTTTCCTTGTGCCAGTATTTCTTAGAAATGTCGGCCAGCTTGTACTTGGCTTTCTGAACCTGTGTTTCTTGTGAACTTGGGTCACCCGCTGGCGCCCACCTCTCTGAACTGTTGCTGTGAGGAGGTCAGCACAGAGCTAGGCCACCTGCCTCCTGAACACCTGTAACCCTAGAGCCAGCAGCATTCATACTTCTAAGCTCTGCTGGGGAAGGAACTCGGACAGATATTTAAGACCCTGATTCTCCCTCCTTCTAGATTCGCAGGCTGCGGATTGAGATCGAGAAGCTTCAGTGGCTGCACCAGCAAGAACTTTCCGAAATGAAACACAACTTGGGTAAGGCCTGGTGGACTGATCTGGATGCGGAGGGTGTTGGATGTGAACTCTTTTGCACTGTGGTGTCAGGCCCAGACACGAAGGCAGCTAAAACCAGGCTGGGGCCGTACAGCTTGTGGGCAAACACAGAATCCTGGAGGGTCTAGCATGGCGAATCCAGGGATAAGGGCAGGTGTTGGTGGGAGCCCCTTAACTCTCTTCAGAACCCCAATATCAACAGTGAAATAAAGGCGAGCATGGATGCGGCTTCTGCCACGGACCTTCTCACCTTGTGCCAGGAGTTAATGAGTTCAGTTCCTATAGCAACTCTCACAGTAAAGGGTTCTGTTATATCCCCAGTTTTCTTTCTTTCTTTTTTTTTTTTGAGTTGGAGTCTCACTCGGTCGCCTAGACTGGAGTGCAGTGGCCGCTCCCGGCCACTGCAGCCTCGCCTGCTGGGCTCCGGCGATCCTTCTGCCTCAGCCTTCTGAGTAGCCAGAATTACAGGCATGCGCTACCACGCCCAGCTGATTTTTTGATTTATTGTAGAGATGAGGTCTTGCTGCCCAGGTGGGTTTCGAACCCACAGGCTCAGGCAATCCACTCACCTCAGCCTCCCAAAGGCGCGGGATTACAGGCTGAGCCACCGAGCCCGGCTTATCCCCAGTTTTCAAGTGAGGAAACTGAGGCACAGGCATGTTAAGAAAGTTGCTCAAAGTCACAGCCACGTTTCAGGTATAGCTCTCTGGCTCCACACTTGCGCTGTTAAGCATCAAATGTTGGGTATTTTAGCAAATATCTGGACCCTTCCTGTGTGCTGCACATGGTGGAGAAAGATAGTTCATTGGTCCTTGGATTTGATAGACTGAGACTTCAGCCTACCGCTCATTATAGATATTATTAAAGGCTTTTTTGGCTGGGTGCGGTGGTTCACGCCTGTAATCCTAGCACTTGGGAGGGTGAGGTGAGAGGATTGCCTGAGCCCACGGGTTTGAGGCCAGCCTGGGCAACTTGGCAAGACCTCATCTCTACAATAAAGCAAGAAAAATTTCTGGTCATGGTGACTTGAGCATGTAGTTGCAGCTACTTGGAAGGCTGAGTCGGAAGGATTGCCTGAGTCCACTGGGTCGAGGCTGTGGTGGCTGTGAGCATACCATTGCCCTCCAGCCTGGGCAACAGAGACGCCAACTCAAAAAAATAAAAAAAAATAAAGACTTTTTCTTCAGCTGTAGAAACAACTGCCCCGACTTCTATGATGTATCAGCAGGATACTGGAGGCCAGTGGAGCTCGGTGGCTAGAGAGACATGCTCAGCTATACCCCCTGCTCACTGTGGTCTGTGTGCAAATCGCACCTTACAGACTTGAGTCCTCAGGGAGCCACCCAGAATGATTCCTCTGTTCCTCACCTTGCTGCCACTCAGGAAGCTTATTTGGGCTGTTATTACTTCTTCCTGATTTTCTAATAAAGTCAGAGAATCTTATTTTTGTAAGATCCTCCCTTTGTTTTTTGAGTCAAGGTCTCTGTGACCCAGGCTGGAGCACAGTGACATAGTCATAGCTCACTGCAACCTTGAACTCCTCGACTCAAGTGTTCCTCCTGCTTCAGCCTCCCAAGTAACTGGGATTGCAGGTGTACACCACCGTGCCCAGCTAGATCTTCCCCTTTTTATTTTTATTTATTTATTTTTGAAAGCAGGATTAATTGAGAGGACAGAAAAGCTCCCACAGTGGGAGGGGACCTGAGGGGGTTGCCCGATCTTCCCCTTTTTAAATGTTGGTTACACATTGGAAAAAGTCACATGTGGGCTGGCCACAACTTGACCATGGTATGCAGGTTCTTAGTTAAAGGCAGTTGGGTGGACTCAGAAGTTCTACCTGGCAGCAAGTCTTTTCTTGTCTTCTTTCCAAGTCTCTAATTTTCATTGCTGGACTTTTTTTAAGCTCAGGAAGGGTATTTGTAGGACCATTTATTTTTCTTCTATTTCAGTATGCAACTCACTCCCAAATGAGTTGCAAATGGACTCCCTCTCAAAGTCAAGGGAGAGAACTGTCTGTAGACTGAGAAGTTTGATAGTTGTCCTGGTAGTATCATCATCAGTTCCAGTGCTCCATCTGGTAGGGTTGATCCAATACTACTAGACATGCCCGCAGGAAAGTGCATCTGAGTTCTAGGCTCAGCTCTGCCCTTGCTAGCTGTGTGCCTCAGTTTTATCATCTGTGAAAGGCATAGAACAGTAGTACTTATCCCATAGGATTGTTATTACATGGATCACAAGAGTTAATTTTTTTTTTTTTGAGTTGGAGTCTCCCTCTTTGTTGCCCAGGCTAGAGTGCAGTGGCATGCTCACGGCTACTGGTGGGCTTAGGCGATCCTTCTGCCTCAGCCTTCCAAGTAGCTGGAACTACAGACGCATGCCACCATTCCTGGCTAGTTTTTTGTGATTTATTGTAGAGACAAGGTCTCACCAAGTTGTCCAGGCTGGTCTCGAACTCCCGGGCTCGGGCAATCCTCTCACCTTGGCCTTCCAACGAGCTGGGATTATAGGCTGAGCCACCATGCCCCGGCCAAGTTAATGTTTATAAGATACTTAGAACAGCACCTGCATATAGTAGGTGCTGTATGAGCATTTGGTTAATAGAAACAAGAGGCTTGGCCGGGTGTGGTAGCTTATGCCTATCATCCCAGCACTTTGGGAGGCCGAGGTGAGAGGATTGCCTGAGCCCATGAGTTCAAGACCAGCCTGGGCGACTTGGTGAGACTTCATCTCTACAATTAAAAAAAAAAAAAAATAGCCAGGTGTGGTGGCGCATTCCTGTAGTTCCAGCTACTTGGAAGGCTGAGGCGGAAGGATCACCTGAACCCAGCAGGTCGAGGCTGTGGTGGCTGTGAGCACGCCACCGTACTATACAGCCTGGGCACCAGAGTGAGACTCCAACTCAAAAACAAAAACAACAGCAAAAAAAAAAAAACGAGGCTTGTACTCATGGTGGAATGGAAAGTGAGTTTTCTTGGCAGTTGTTGGAAGGTTTATTTGAGGATATCCCAGAGCATGGTCTAGGGTGGAGGATCACAGTGCTCATGCTGGGTACTTCATGCCATTATCACAAACAGCAGTATCTGGTCACTACAATGAATGCCCTGTTGACAGGTGAAGACACAGCTGGGTGCTTGCCAGGGGTCCCACTGCCAGGACTTCTTTGCGCCCCGGGACTCATACCTACGTCTTGCCTGAGTGTAAGGCCATGAGCACCCTGTGGTCCCGGGCTGGGGCCTGCTGACGCAAGAGTGTCCTCTCCCCTCGTCCTGCAGAGCTGACCATGGCGGAGATGAGGCAGAGCCTGGAGCAGGAGCGGGACCGGCTCATTGCTGAGGTGAAGAAGCAACTAGAGCTGGAGAAGCAGCAGGCGGTGGACGAGACCAAGAAGAAGCAGTGGTGCGCCAACTGCAAGAAGGAGGCCATCTTCTACTGCTGCTGGAACACCAGCTACTGTGACTACCCGTGCCAGCAGGCCCACTGGCCTGAGCACATGAAGTCCTGCACCCAGTCAGGTAACTCCCCAGGGAACCGCCTCCTGTCTGGGCTGCAGTAGGCGGGTGCTCTGCCCACGTGGTGAGGGTTGCTTGCTTGGCTCCTGGCCATTCTCACTTGGACACAGCTGTGTCTCTAGCACACAAGAGAGTAGTGTGCAGACACGTGGCTAAGATAGGCGTTTCGAGCCTCTGACCTGCTTTGCAGAACCTTTGACCTCCTTTCAGGCCAGGAAGACTCCTAAATACAGTACGTTGCACAGGGTAGATCCACCTGTACCTCCAACACAGAGCACGAACCGGCCTGAGATGTCAATCGCACTGAAGTCGCAAAACTCATCTTTTTTTGTCAGTGCTAGACTCAGGGCTTTAAATAATACAGATTCCCAAACGTGTTGGTTGGAGCAGTTGTGTCGCTGATATCACTGTAATATTTGTATTCTCCCTACCTCACACCTGGAGCACCCAGCAAGAAACACCATCTACATAGAATTTTTCTTTTTCCTTTTTTTTGAGTTGGAGTCTCATTCCGTTGCCCAGATTGGAGTGCAGTGGCATGCTCCTGGCTACTGCAGCTTCTACTTGCTGGGTTCTGGCGATCCTTCTGCCTCAGCCTTCCAGATAGCTGGAACTACAGGCGCGCGCTACCTCGCCTGGCTAAGCTTTGATTTATTGTAGAGATGAGGTCTCGCCAAGTTGCCCAGGCAGGTCTCACACCTGTGGGCTCAGGCAGTCCTCTCACCTCGGCCTCCCAAAGCACTGGGATTATAGGCTGAGCCACTGAACCCGGCCAGAATTTTTCAATGATACTTTAAAAGTTATGTTTGACAATTAGCTTTTATCTATGACAAATGATACCAGCTTTATATGTTTGGAATTAAAAGTCTCCATTTGAAAGAATTTCAAGTGTTACAGACATAATACAACAAGGTAGGTCCATGGATTGCAAGATTTGGAAGGTGGTGTATGAATGACTCTGGTTTAAGCTCTATACCGGAAGTTGTCAAACCTTTTCTGTGATGGCCCGAGGGAATATTTTAGGCTTTGTGGACCATGTGGCCTCAGTGACGCTCCTCAGCTCTGCTGTTGGAGTGCAAAAGCAGCCATAGATAGTATGTATGTACATGGCTTGGTGTGGTTTTATTTATAAAACCAGGCGGTACTAGTTTGCAAACTCCTGATCTTGACACATCTGATATTTTGTTATTTTCTCAAGGCAATATTGGAGCATACCTTGCTGTATTCTTTAACTTTCTTTAAGAGAGAGATGTCTTCTTTAGAGAGACTTTAAATCTCTTACTACAGTTGAAGTTAAATTTTAAATTCCCTTTCTGTTTTCCCTAAGTTCTGGAATGTGTCTGATGAGGCTTTTGCTGTTATTGCAAGATGGCCAAAATGTTTTTCAGCTTTCCTTTCTCTGTGGCATAATTACGCCTGTCCTTAAATTCCTCTCCAGCGCCCTGTTTTTCTGTGGGCCCAAGTTTCTCCCATCTCCAGATGCTCTGGGTCTCTGACGCACGTGGCTCTTCCCCCAGATTCCCCACCCTGCCTCAGAAGGAAGCAGGTCCCTGGGGCTAAAATAAGGCTGTACCTAGACATTATGAAATCGGCGAATTCTATTTTTTAAAAATAGATTTGGGGGGTACAAGTGCAGTTCTGTTATGTTGACATATAGCATAGTGGTGAAATCTGGGCTTTCAGGCAACCATCGACCCAAACAGTGTATCTTGGACAATAGGTAATTTCTCATCCCTGGACCCCCTCCCACCTTCCTGAGTTTTCATTGTTTTGTTTTTGGTTTTTTTTGAGTCGGAGTCTTATTCTGGCGCCCAGACTGGAGTGCAGTGGCACGCTCATGGCTGCCACAGCCTCGACCTGCTGTGCTCAGGCGGTCCTTCCGTCTCAGCTTTTTAAGTTGCTAGAACTACAGGCGCATACCACCATGCCTGGCTAATTCTTTTATTCATTGTAGAGACGAGGTCTTGCCAGATTTCCCAGGTTGGTCTTGAACCCATGGGCTCAGGCAGTCCTCCTGCCTTGGTCTCCCAAAGTGCTGGGATGATAGGTGTGAGACATTGCACCTGATCTGCAGGAATTTTTTTAATCTAATGATCTCTTTACTGGGTAGATACCCAGTAGTGGGATTGCTGGGTGAATGGTAGTTCCATTTTTAGTTCTTTGAGAAGTGTCCATACTGGTTTCCACAGAGGTGGTGCTAGTTCACATTCCCATCAACAGAGCATAAACTATTCCATTTTCTCTGCTCCCTTCTCAACATCTGCTGCTGTTTTGACTTGTTAATAACAGCCATTCTGCCTGGTGTAAGATGGTGTTACATTGTGATTTTAATTTGTATTTCTGTGATAATAAGTGATGCTGAACATTTCTTTCATGTGTTTGTTGGCTGCTTATGTATCTTCTTTTGAAAAATGTCTGTTCATGTCCTTTGCCCACTCTTTAATGGGGCTATTCTTTTTCTTCCTTCCTCCCACAACTCTCCTTCTCTCTCTCCCTTCTCCCCTCCCTTCCTCCCCTCTCTCTCTCTTCTTTCCTTTCCTTTCCTTCCTTTTTTTTGTTGGAGTCTCACTCTGTCTCCCAGGCTGGAGTGCATTCGCATGCTCAGGGCCACTGCAGCCTCGACCTCTGGACTCAGGCAATCCTTCCACCTCAGCCTTCCAAGTAGCTGGAAACACAGGTGCATGCCACCATGCCCTGCTAATATTTTGATTTATTGGAGAGACAAGATCTTGCCAAGTTGCCCAGGCTGGTCTTGAACCCCTGAGCTCAGGCAGTCTTCTTGCCTCTGCTTCTCAAAGTGCTGGGATGACAGCCGTGAGCCACCATGCCTGGGGTTGTTTTTGTTGTCAAGTTGTTTGAGTTCCTTTTAGATTCTGGATATTAGTCCTTTGTTGGATGCATAATTTGCAAGTATTTTCTCCCATTCTGTAGGCTGTCTGTTTTATACAGAGGAATTCTGAGTCATTAGCTGCAGGTTTGTTCTTGTTGGGCTTCAGTTGTTCTGAGAACACGCATTCATCTCCAGAATGACTTAATAAAATGTGAACTGCTGACTATTAAAAGTGGACATTTTCACATACAATTTGGGATTCCAGCTTCTGGAAGACTCTGGAGATCTGGTCACCTTGGATGGGGCCGAGCCACCCAGCTGCCTTACTCTGGCTGCCTCAGAGTGGCTACTGAGCCAGTGGTACACGCCACCAGGTGCGGGCGGGGCTTCTCGTAGGGCCCTCAACTGGCATGCTGGGCTTACGCGTGGATTGTCTCCTCTCTTCCTTTCCAGCCACCGCTCCTCAGCAGGAAGCAGACGCTGAGGTGAACACGGAAACACTAAACAAGTCATCCCAGGGGAGTTCCTCCAGCACACAGTCAGCGCCTTCTGACACTGCCAGCGCCTCGAAAGAGAAGGAGACGTCGGCTGAGAAAAGCAAGGACAGTGGCTCGGTGAGGACCCACTCACGCCTTGGGTCAGGGACACCAGCCCTTTGTGCCAAGCAGACTTGTAACTCTTGTCCATGTCGGCCACCCTGAGAGGTCCTTGTTGGAGGGGGTTTGTCTTGGGGGAGGAGGGATGACAGAATCTTCCTAGGCTCTGTCTTACCTGTGTTCCAGGATTTCTAGTGGACATGGCGCCCGAGTCAGCACAACGGGGGATTGGCACCTGCTCCCCAGTTCTCTTCCTCTGGCCCCCAAGGTTTAGAAAGTGCTGCCTAGGAGAACTTTCTGCTGTGATGGAAAAGTCTACATCTCCCCGGTCCAATATGGTAGCCACTAGCCATGGGTAACTTTTGAACCCTTGAAGTCTGGCTAGTGTGAGTGAGGACCTATTGTTTAAATTTTATATTATTCTAATTAATGTAGAACAGTCACCATGCACGGCCAGTGGTTGTCACATTGAACCCCAGAGGTCACATCTCCTTGTTCCTCAGTGTGTGGTAGATGTGACATCGAGTATATGCAAAGACCATTTTAGGGGCACATTCATAGTCTTTTACGTTTTTAGCCATTGTGCATTTCAGTGCATATTAGAAAAAAAATTATTAGACTATCAGTTAAGGCCAGGTGCAGTGGCTCATGCCTATAATCCCAGCACTTTGGGAGGCCAAGGTGGGATCACTTGAGCCCAGGAGTTCAAGACCAGCCCAGGCAATAAGTGAAACCTCATCTCTACAAAAAATAAAAAAATTAGGCATGTATGGTGGCACTTACCTCTAGTCCCAGCTACTTGGGAGGTTGAGGTGGAAGGATTGCCTGAGCCCAGGAGGTCAGGGTTGCAGTGAGCCATGATTGCAAGACTGCAGCTTATTCCTAGTCAGAGGCTAGCATGAAATAAAAGTGAATTCATATCATTTTGAGTAATATATTTCTTCCTGGAAATGGCATAAATATGGAAGGTGGGTGGTTTTACGGGTGGAGTTTAGGAATCAGCAAATGATCTGGAGTTCTAGGGCAGAGTAAGAGACCACCCTGGTGCTGTGCATGTTTGGTGTGGGAGACAGCACGAGATATGTGGCCACTTGGCACCTGGACCCTCCACCCTGCCTGACCGCATCAGACAGAGGTCACCGAAAGCCTTGGGAGCCGCGATGAGCATGCCCTTGACTCCCTGGGTTTCTCTGGGGGGTTCCGTTGGCCCCAGTGCCCTGAGTCCCTCTTTTTCTTGTCTTTCTAGACCCTCGACCTTTCTGGCTCCAGAGAGACACCTTCCTCCATTCTCTTAGGCTCCAACCAAGGCTCTGGTATGTTGCCTCCTGGTGGGCGAATGGTGCCTTCACGTTTTATACATGGGCAGATGAGAAGCCATTTTGTCGGGGAGAGCTTGAGGGTCCGTGGCTGTGGTTTTCAGCCATTCTAGATTATTGGGGGTGCCTTGGCAGGGTCAGTGGCGGGCAGGGGTTGGGGGTGTAGCTGGGCAAGTTAGCTTTTGGCACCTCTCTGGACCGATCAGCATTTATCCATATGTGCTGTGTTTATGGGGGATCCACATAACAATTCCATTGGGACAGAGGGTTCTCCTGGCCTGGGGTGGAAGGCGCACGTGTGCATTGGGCTGTCCTTCTGCCCTCATGTGAGTGCAGCCCAAAACCCAGAAACTGTGCAAAACTTGACTTGGAGGATGAGGGCTCTTGAGCCCTTGAGAAATGAAGACAGTGCCTAGGTGGGCAATCTTGTTAAATCTTTCTCTCTTGGGGAATAACCAGCTTTCTGCAGGCAGATTGGGGGGATTGTCTGAGACTTGACTTCTGGAGTTTTCCTTCTGAGGGGGCTTTGAGCTGTCTTCTTTTCCAAGCCCAAGGTGTCCCTTTCCTGCACTCCTAAACCTCTCTTGGGTCATTCTAGAAGGGTTCAGAAAAGGTCCCTTCCTTGCAGAGGATAGTCTTGCTTCATTCAAGATTTTGCCTGGCACTGCGGCTCCAGGACCTTTCTGCCCGATGATTCTCTTAAGCTGATAACCAGAAATGTAATTTCAGGTCTGCATGTTGAGTGCCTGGAGGAAGACGTGGTGTCCGTGGTTAGGATGGCTGGGGAAGGTTTTCCTGAGGGACTGGTCCTTGAATGGCTTTAGGGAGGATGTGAACTTGGCATTGATTGGGATGGAGCCACTGGTTACAAAATTCTCTCCCCTTTCACTCCCCTTCAGTCCTTGGATTAAATCTCTCAGAACAGGCTCAGTATGGTGATCCGATGTCTGGAGCATCTCTTAGAAGAGCTGATGGTACTTCCTGAAGCACCCATGTACCTCATCACGTTTACTCCCAACCACTATGAAAGAAGAGTTGCTATGTTCATTATACGAGGGGGGACCCAAAAGAAACCAGAATTCTCTTCTGGAGGGCAGGTCCCTTGTAGTACAGGCTTCCCCCGCTAGGTAAATGTTCTAGGAACCCATCAGTATCAGTTACCAACTAGTGTTGTTGTGAGATGTTGGCATGGCAGGAGAAACATCCCAAGTTGTGGCAAACAGGTGACTGGTTCTTCCACCACAACGCACCTTGCCACGCCACGTTGAGTGTTCAGCAGTTTTTGACCCAAATGGCATGACTCCTGTTCCCCACACTCCTTATTCACCTTGTCTTGTCCCAGATGAAAAAGTTTTCAAAGGGAAACGTTTTGCTGATGTGGGAGAGATGAAACAAAAAAATGGCAGGAGTACCAAAAGGCATCAAAAGGGACAAGCTCAAAAACTGATTTGAGCAGTGGAAAAAGTGTCTCAGTAGGTGTATTGCATCAAAGGGAGAGTACTTTGAAGGTGACTGAAGTTTAAACGTGTAAGGGTAAATACACATTTTTTAAATAAATCAGGTTTTCTTGGAAACCCCTTCATACAGTTGAGGAAATTGAGGCCCAGAGGAGTAAACTCAGAGGCCCGAGTGACACAGTGGATGACTGTTGGAGCCGGGACTTGGGTCCAGATCTCTGCAGACTCATGCTCTCAACCAGTATGTCAGGCCCATGTACGTGGACCCATATGAAATTGCTGTTTCAAAGTCAGAAGTGATGGTGGCGCTTTCATATGACTCCACTAGAAAGGCACTGATCTCTGGGGAATGTCAAGGTGCTCGGGTGGCCGTCTTTTCCCCATGCAAATCTGTTGGCTTTCTTGTACCTGTGCTTCTGCCATACCTCCTCCTTACCCAGCCTACTTTCCATGCCCACGCCACCCAGGCTGCACACCTTCTTGTGTTCTCAGCATTTATGGGTGGCAAAGCTCCACCCTGGACAAAGCCCAGCATTTCACTTTTTCCTCTGCTGCACCCAAGCTTCAGCTGGAGAACACACCTGCCCCACTACACACACGCACCCCCACACACGCCCCACCTCGATCACTAACCCTAGAAGCAGAGATTCTCGTCTGCTTGTCTGCCTGATCTTCTTACTAGATCCTTTTATCAGATTCCACTCTTCACAGAGGCAGTTTCCAGCAGTTTCTGCTGCTTCAGGCCCCCACTACCTCCTTGCTCTGGCCCTTTCCCCCTCCCAGCTTCTCGGGAGCCTGAAGTGAGAGGATTGCCTGAGTCCAAGAGTGTAAGGCTGCACTCCAGTCTGGGTGACGGAGTGAGACTCCAACTCAAAATAAACAGACAAATAAATAAATTATAAATGTACTTTTGAGACTTAAAAAAAAAAGAGATGATATCTTGCTTTATTGCCCAGTCTGGCCTTTGAACTCCTGGACTCAAGCAATCTTTTTTCCCCAGCTTCCCAAGTCGTTGGAATTACAGGCACCAGAATCTTTTTCTTTTTTCTTTTTTTTTGAGTTGGAGTCTCACTCTGTCGCCCAGACTGGAGTGCAGTGGCCGCTCCCGGCCACCGCAGCCTCCACCTGCTGGGCTCCGGCGATCCTTCCGCCTCAGCCTTCCAAGTAGCTGAAACTACAGGTGCGCGCTACCACGCCCAGCTAATTTTTGATTTATTGTAGAGATGAGGTCTCGCCAAGTTGCCCAGGCGGGTCTCGAACCCGTGGGCTCAGGCAATCCACTCACCTCAGCCTCCCAAAGCGCTGAGATTACAGGCTGAGCCACCGAGCCGGCCACCAGAATCTTTTTCTTGAAGGGAGAACAGATTGGCTGGAATCCTGGAATTTCCGATCCAAAGGGCCCTTCTCTCCGGGTTTTGCATAACAATCGAGCTAGACCTAGGGCAGCACTTAGATTTAGTTCCATGTGGAGGCCTGGGAATGAGGCTGGGCCAGAGTCCCATCAGCCAAGTGGGGGCCCGCGGGACTCCTTGTGAGAATCTGGTGGGGAGAGCACAAACCAGGACTGCAGCAACTCCTACGAGAGAACACGAGGAGAGGCAGCAGGGAGGCCACGGGCTGAGTGGGGCTGGGCCTCACATCTTCTCAGTTATCCCTGTTTTCTTCACATCTCAGCAAAAGGTTCACTCAGTGCTAACCCCCTTCCAGTTCCTCTGCCAGCACTTGCTTTCTGGGGACAGCGCCCGTGGCACACTGTGGAGGGACATGAGCTTAGTCACCTTGTGGCTTCTGAGCTCCTGATGTGTGTCTGGTGCCAGGGTGGTGACTTGGGCGTCTGGTGGGCGGAAGAGAGATTGAGTGGGGGTGGCTCCCTCGGCGGTGTGCATGGGTCCCTCCTGCTTGCTGTCTTCTGGTGTTGGGATATTTCAATCATAGCAACACATGCACAGTTATGGAGAATGAAACTGTGGGACACGTCATCCTCGTCCCTGTGTCCACGCTGTTTCTGGTACTTGCCTTCCTATTTGCTAATTAACATCCTTCTGTACCTTTGTTTCTTGACTTTGTTCTCGGGCATTGGTTGGGGTCTTCCAACTTTAAGAGATGCAAGTAGGTCACTTGGGTGACTTCTCTTTCTCCTCCTCTCAAAATGACAGAGGCTTCTGGTTTAGGTACTCTTTGGGTTGTCTTGTGGCCACATGTGGCCAGTGGCTGCCATGTTGAACAGCATAACCCACGGCCTGTCCTGTCTCCTTCCCCACTCAGGAAGGTGTGCCTCTGGTACCCCCCTCTGCTCTCCCTTCTAGTTCCTGCTCTGTCCAGGCAGACAGTCTCCCGAGCCCTGTCTTGGCTGCCCGTCTCCTCCTAACCCTTCCTTCTACCTGCTCTGTGACTTTCTCAGGGTCCAGGAGGACCCATGGGTTCCATTCTGCAAATGTGGTCACTCCTGTCCGTGGCAGAGTCTGACCAGCTGCAGTGCGATGACCCATCTTCCTTCTGCGGCCACCGTTCCTGGTGGGGTGACAGGGTCCTGCCGTCATGCTTCCATTCCTCCACGCCTTACTTTCCCCTGGAGTTTCTATCTTTCCCTCTTTGTCTTTCTTTCCATTTTGTTTTCCATCAAGCTCCTCCCCTTATTGGTTATTTCATGGAGGTTCCTTTCATGCCCCTTTTGTTTCTGCGATTTCAGGCAGGAGTCATCAGTGTCTCTCCCTTAGAGCAAGGACTTTTGCTGACTCACCACCTTGTCTGTGGCCCCTTTTCCCTCTCCTCACCCTGTTCTGTTCTCACCCTTGGCCGTAGGTTAGTTAGGACGTGCCTGGAATGCTCTGGGTTCCTTGAGTGGTGCTGTCAGCCCTGGTGTGCCTCTGGTACCCGCCTCTGCTCTCCCTGGTGGAATTAGCCATCGGCCGCGCTGGTGGCTCCGGGAATTCGTGGCTCCCCAGGCACCGAGTGGCTTTTGTGTCCTGGTGCACCTCAGCTCCTCCCTGTGACGCCGTGCTGTGTCCGGTGAGCCTTTTTGTGGTTTGATTCGCATCTGGTCTCCTGGGATTGCGTTCAGGTGGAGAACAGTGACATGAATGCAGGCCTTGCTGGTTCTAACAGTCGCCTGTTGATGAGCAGATGAGGCGAGCTCTTGGGGTTGTGTGGACTTGGAGCTGACAGACTCTGAGGCCACTTGTGCTGTCTCTTCAGTTAGCAAAAGGTGTGACAAGCAGCCAGCCTATGCCCCAAGCACCACAGACCACCAGCTGCGCCCCAGCCACCCCGCCCAGAAGTGTAAGTATGACCCTGTCTCGCGGAAGCTGCCGGGGATCACTCCCGGCATACAGAGGGCCCGTGTGTGTGTGTGTGTGTGTGTGTGTGTGTGTGTGTGTGTGTGTGTGTGTTTTCTTGTGGGCGTGTCTCCTTCTGTCCTTTTGAGTGACGGGTCTTTGCTGTGCTGCGTTTCTTAGCTGCACCTCTGGTAGCCCCCCGGGATCTGCATCAGGACAGGAGAGCGAGGGAGCAGTCTGGTTTCTCCAGGGGACTCTCCTTCTTCTCATAAAGGGGCCTAGATGCCCCCCTGCTGTGCTGGCCGTGTCTGCTTCTGCCTTGTGTCCTGTCCACGTGAGGACTCAGTTTCTGCGAGTCCTTCCTGGCCATCCTGGTTGTGCCATCGGGACACTGCGCCAAGCCTGCCCTTGTGCCCGTGTTGTCCTGTAGCCCCGCTGGGCTCTGTTTCCTCCAGAGCTTGAAGGACTCGGATTGGTATGACACATCATTGTAGGATTCTCTGTCCTGTGGGGATGACCAACTGCATCCCTCCCCAAAGACCTTCTAGAAGAACTAAAAGCGTGGGCACGATGGATAGGGAAGAGGGTGCAGGTGGTAGATTCAGGGCTAAGACGTGCCCCTGTCCCAGCTCTGCCCGCCACCATGCTGTCCCACTCTGGTCACTGGTGCAAGGGACTCACGAATCCTCTCGTGAGCAAATACATTGTGCTGGAGATCTCGTTCTCTTCACTACTCATTTTCCAGAACTCATGATGAAACACACGCATGCCTTTTTACCAGACAGTAAGAAACGCAGGCCCCTGGGAGTAATACCCTTCTTCACTCAGTTCTAAGCTCAACGCTGGACTTCTTTCCACCAAATGTCACCCGCCTCAAGGACAAAGTTCTGCCCCAGGCCGTCTGGACTTGGTCCACGGTCGAAGCTTTGGCAGGGTCTTCGTGGTTGGCCAGCAGGTGTCTTGCCATCAGCTGCTGCAGGCCTGCGCTTGGTAATTGAGGTCCACTCTTGACACCGCGTTTGGCTGTCCCTCCAGCCTCCCCCTTTTCTCAGTCACTTCTTGGCTCCTTGTACGTGTGTCCCTGAAGCCGTCCCAGGTCTTTTCTGTGTCTTTGCTTCCTTCAGGGACTCCTCAGCTTGTCCCTGCCGGGAGCCGGCAGGCCTGTGATCCCAGGCGGACTTGACTTTTCTTCTCTGCTGTGATCCTTGCCCTTGGGGGGACAAGTGTGAGGATAAGTCTTTTTTCCAAGTTGCCTTTCCGTTGATAAAAGAAATCCCATTAACGTAAGTCGATTGCATGCCAGTTTTTGGCGCCTTGTTCCAAGGTGGGACGCAGAAATGCACAGAGCATTTGGCATTGTAATGTGGGGACATGGTTCCAGGCACGGCACAAGAAACGCCTCCCTTAGCACTTTGGTCGCTGTCTCACTCGTCTTTATTCTCTGTGAGCGTGACACCCTATTGTTTTTCCAGCCAGCTGTTATTAAATCCTAAAAAAGTAAGCTGTCCTAGGCCGGGTGCAGTGGCTCACACCTGTAATCCTAGCACTTTGGGAGGCCGAGGCAGGAGGATGGCTTGAGCTCAGAAGTTTGAGACCAGCCTGGGCCAGACCTCGTCGTCTTGATAAGCAATCAGAAAATTAACCTGGCATGGTGGTGTGCACTTACAGTCCCAAGCTACCTGAGAGACTGAGGTGGGAGGATCGCCTGAGCCCAGGAGGTCGAGGTGAGCCGTGACTGTGCCACTGCCCTCCAGCCTGGACGACAGAGACCCTAACTCAGAAAGAAAAAAAAAAAGTCGGTCTGCCTCTGTGCTCTGCAGACCCACACGTGTGGGGCAGTTGGGGGTGGGAGTATTTTAACCATCAGTGTTAGGTGGAGGGGAGGGGGTCTCGGGAGGGAGCCTGGACCCTTCGGTCAGACAGTCGCGTGCAGGGGTGGGTGCGCAGGCGCTCACCCCTCGGCTTGCCTCCCCAGATCACTCCCGGAGTGGCAAGTCTGGCTGGAGCGGCGGCGAGGAGAAGCGGGGGTCCACGCGGTCCGAACACAACAGCAGCAGCAAGAGCCTCCTCCCCAAAGAGTCTCGGCTGGACGCCTTCTGGGACTAGGGGTGGCGCGAGACGCCAGCCACCCACCCCACGGGCCGACCCAGGCGCCGGGACAGTGGGGAACCGCAGAGACTGGAGGACGGCTGCCGCCTCCGCCCTTGGGAATGCTGAATCCGGCACATTCCGGCGTGGCCCGTGCGCCTGGCGGGAGGGGCCGTCTACACTACATGGCGCCCAGCACTAGCCCCGACCACAGGAGCCCCAAGCTTGAGATGTAAATAATGTACAATTTGTGGATGTCATTGAGCCTAGAGTACCTTCCCCTTTTTATATTTGTATTGACTTTAACTTATAAAAAAAAAGAAAAACAATTTAAAAAACCCAGCAACAATAAGAATGCTTTGGTGTTGAGAAGGGGTGGTCCCGGGGCCCGACTGTTGCACTGTGGGCGGGGGCTGCCCCAGGGATTGCTGTGTCTCTCGCACTCCTGTCCCCGGCGCCCCGGGGGAGGTGAGCCGTCTGGCCCAGGGGTCTGGGGGCCGCACGCTGGGGTCAGGGGTTTCGGCGCAGGCCCTGTGCCGTCGTGGGTGCGCCCCATCAGGCCATCGGCTCCTTCCAGACACGACGATCTCGTGGTCTGAAATGAGCTCTCGGGCCCAGAAGGACACAGGGAGAAGCTGGATGATTTTGTGTGATTTCAACGATGACTCCACTCCTCGAAAGGGAAACCACAGTGTCCTTGTTTACAGAAGAGACACAGAAACGAGCCCCACACCCCGCTCAGAGGCGGAAGAGAAGAACCTGTGAGGCTCACAAACTCTGACACGGAGAGAAAGCTTTTCTTTGTGGCTCCTTTCCACACACACACGCTCGGTCAGCGACGGCGGCTTCTTGGGACTCAGAGGCGAGGTGCGCGGAGGACGTTTGAGCCTGGGCTGAAGCATGTATGTATTATTTATATGGCGGAGTTTCACGTTTCTATGTAAGCATGAACCAGAGGCAGGATGAGAGAACGCGAGCCCCGTCGTGCTGTCTGTTACACTACGTATGCTGTAGCCCCACGTTGTATGTTGTGTAAAAGCATCGATCAAAGCAAAAGGTGATGTATGTATATGAGAAATTAATTGTACGATATCATTCCAGTACATTCTGTTGTACATTTCAGTCTCGTTTCCTTTCTCTTCTTTGTTGATAAGAGGATGTGGACTGTACAGTTCCCGCTCGTTCCCCCCTGTTAGAGGAGAGATCCGGAGAGAGGGTTAGAAGAAGCCAGGAGAGAGAGAACATTTGTGAATTGCAGTTGTCAAAAAAAAAAAAAAAATAGCCTAGCTGGCCTTATTTGGGAAGCATAATTGCTTTTAGCATATGGAAGTATTTTTTCACATTTTCTTTGTATAAAATTTGTATTAAACTTAAATATCTTTTGGATGGCGGTGTTTCTTTGTGATTGAGCCCGTGGACGCTCACGGGATGCTCTTTTGGGGTCCCCCCCTGCCTTCTCCTCCCCTCCTCAATTTTTTTCAGATTCTTCACCTTTTTTTAATTAAACTGTCCTGGAAAGATGTCTCGGTCGCCCTCGAATGTGCAGTTTTCCATTTGGTCAGGATGGTCGTGTCAGGCTGGTGCGACCAGACCCAGAAGGGACTGTGAGGTCAGGATCCGCCCCCAGGCAGGGCATGGCAGAGATGATGGCCCCAGCGAGTGCTTCTGGGACGCTGAGGTGCACAGTGGGAGGGCAGGGTGTTGTCTTTCTGAGGCCAAGACAGGCTGAACTGACGGGATTGGCGTGGGCAGCCGTGATCCTGTTATCCCCAGATGCCCCAGTCTCAGCTCTGGGCCCAGCTGGCGCATAAAGCAAGCTGAAAAGGCTGAGGTTAGTTCCCTTGGCAGCAGGGTCCCTTTTCTCTGGCATCCAACAGGTCCCAACAAAGCTCTGCCCCAAAGACACTTTCCTACCAAGGGTCAAGGCTCAATGTGACCTGCAGAAGAGTTTGGAAGCCCGGGTATGAGTTTATTCATACGATCAGCAAACGCATCGGGCACTGTCTGGGCACCAAGCAGGCTGGGGTGACATCCAGGGATCTGGTCCCCTGTCTGTGTCGAGTGTGTATCCTCCTGGGGGCGACAGTCACTCAGCTACTCAACAAGCACTTCTAGGGAACCAGTCTCACAAAATCAGATTGCAGCTGCTGGGGACAGAATGGTGAGGAGGGGTCCGTGAGCCTGCCATGAAGGGCCACGATGGGTCTTGGGGGCCATGGCAGGCCTCGAATCCTCTTCAGGGACAGACCATCTGCAACTGCGAAACATGACTCAGACGGGGGCATCCCGTGACTGAACGCCATGAAGGCAGGGGGTCTGCAGATGCTGTAGCAGGCCAGAGAAGTTTTTTATTTTTGAGTCGGAGTCTCACTCTGTCACCCAGGCCGGAGTGCAGTGGCATGATCACAGCTCACTGCAGCCTCAACCTCCAGGGCTCAGATTATCCCCCCCCCCAAGCCTCCCAAAGGAGCTGGGACTACAGGTGCATGCCCAGCTAATTTTTTGAGCTGTTGTAGAGATGAAGTCTCGCCTTGTTGCCTGCAGTGATCTCAAACTCCTCATGGCTCGGCCTCCCAAAGTGATGGGATTACAAGTGTGAGCCACCGCTCCCGGCCAGAGTAAGTATGGTGGCTCTGTGGGCCCTGTGGTCTCTGTCACAACTGCTCACCCCTCCCGTGGCAGCATGAGTGCAGTCATAGAGGACACAAAAATAAGAGGGTATGGTCGAGGGTCACAGGCACTGACATTGAATTCTAGTTCTAGAATCCCGAAATACTCTTCTGGTTTGTTTCCAGCCATCTAAAAACGTCAACAGTATTCTCAGCTCATAGGCCTCACATGAGCAGGGGTGTGGGCAGGTTCTGGGCTGCTGGTTGTTGGCTGACCGGGGTGTGGGGGCACTGAATGGGGCTGGTTTAGAGCAGAGCTGAGCTTTGGAGGTGACCACTCTAGCTGGGGCCACACAGAGGCCTCTCTGGGAGGGGACATTTGAGCTCAGACCTGAACGAGGAGCCCCCTGTGGGAAAATTAGATAGATGAGTGCCCCAGGCAGAGGGCCCAGCATGTGCAAAGGCCCTGGGGTGCACGTGAGCTTGACAGGATGAACAGCAAGAAGCCCAGTGTGGCTTCAGGGAGTGAGCGCATCGGGGAGGATGCCACTCGCTGCAGAGTTGGTGACCTGTGTCATTTGCATGGCGGTTTCCCCTCAATCTTCTGGTGTGAACCAGCCAGAAAGGGCTGGTTGATGTGGTCTCCCATTAACTGCTGTAGAAACAGGCCCAAAGAGGCCACTAATGGAAGGCCACAGGGCTGATGGGATTCAGTGTGGACTCTTGTTGAAGTGCTCTTCCCAGGCGTTTTTATAATGCTCGCGTCCCTTTCTTGGGCATGCACGTGTACCTGGAGACCAGAGAGGGCAGGGCCAGGGCTTCCAGGGTCCCTGCTGTCAGCTTTCCACTGAGCCTTTCTTGTCTTGGCATCTGCACTCTGCTCCCACCCGGCACCCCCGTCCGTGGCTGGCACCAGGTTCTTCAGGGGTCACCCTCAAAGTGGCCGCCACTCTCGCCCCTAGTGTCCTGTCTCGGCCTCTGACTGTTCTCTTCACCTCCCTGAGCAAAGCGTGTAGGCGTTTCCCATTCGCCAGTGTGTGTGTCCCTCTCAAATGGGAGCGGTGAGGGAGGGCTGTGTCTGTTCCCTGCTGCGTGCCTGGGACCCGGAAGGGCCAAGGAGGGTCCCACGGCTCCTAAGCCGCGGGCAGCTGTCAGCCTCCGAGATGTCCTCACCTGGAGGCGACCCCTGGCACCCCCAGTCTCTGAGAAAAGACATCTCAGGAAGGAGTGGCTTGCTGGCTCGGAGGTGGAGGGACTGCCATGTTGGAATGGTGAAGTTTAGTTTTACTGTGTTTTTGACCAGCGAACGCAGTCACATGTCCCCAACTTGAAGCTGGTGAAATGGCCCGTGGCGTAATGTCCCCCCTCCCAGTCCCGGGCCCCTCTCAGCCCCTTTCTGCCTGTCCCTTGGGACATGCATTTACAGGCCCAGGCTGGGAGACATTTCTTTCTCCCTCCTCTTTTTCTACATAAATGGTGACATTTGATACATGTTTTTCTGCCCTGTTCTCTGCCTCCCCTTTATTTGAGTTGGGGTCTCACTCTGTTGCTCAGGCTGGAGTGCAGTGGCACCAGCACAACTCACTGCAGCCTTGACCTTGGCTCAGACGGTCCTCCCACCTCAGCCTCCTGAGTAGCTGTGACTACTAATGTGCGCTGCCATTCTTGGCTAGTTTTTTTTTTTTGGTAGAGATGAGATCTTTCTGTGTTGCCCAGGCTGGTCTCAAACTCATGGGCTCAAGCAATCCTCCTGCCTCAGCCTCCCAAAGTGCTGGGATTACAGGCGTGAATGTCCTCCCCTTTTTAAAACTGAATCTGAAGGCTTCGATATTGTTCTGTACTGGTGCAGATCATTCCTCTTTATGGGTGTGTGACATCTGTCACGGGGTCAGGATCTAGTGCATGAGGCCAGCTCCCAGTTGGTGGACATTCAGATTGTCCCCAAATACTGGCTACAGGAAACAGCCCTGCAGCACGTGTGTGCACCTGTCCCCCTGAGGGTGCCTGTGGGAGTCCTGCCCATGGCGGCCACACCAGAGGGTCACTGAGTGGCCAGGTAAGAGGGAAACGACTCGGAGGTTCCAGTGTGGGTGGAGTGTCTTCAGATGCCCAAAGACTCTCAATCTACGAATGGGAAGGCACGATGGGATCTGGAGAGCCTGGCAGATGCTGCCATGGTCCTTGCTCCTTCGTCTTAGCAACGGCCAGGCATGGGGCAGAGACAGGCACGGGACAGGGACAGGCAATGACCGGGACAGAGACAGGCAATGGCCAGGACAGGCGGAGACCGCCAAGGGACAGCCTTTTTAGGCAGCGGCACTCTCGCCACCTGGTGGCCACAGGCAGAACTGCGGCTCTTAGAGACAGCGGGACCACGTGGGCCCAAGTCAGGCATTCCGGTGACAGCAGTTTAGGAGTCCTCTGTAGGAGCCGGGCGCTGGCTGGGGACACAGTGGTGAACAAGCCTGGTGTGGTCTGTCCTCATCGATGTGACCTAGGGGCGCTGACTGAAGGGGGAGAGAGGGAGGGAGGAGGTGTGGCTGGGGACACCTTCTTCGAGGGGCTGACCTTGGAGCAGACAGTTGGAGGTGGGGGCCTGGACCCGGTCCGGCAGGCAGGGATTCTTAATGTCGGCCGAACTAGAAGCACCTGGGAAGATTTTTAGACAACTACCCTTGCTGGAGTGGAACCGCCAGCTTCTCTGAGGTGGGCTTTCTCGAGTCCTCAGGTGGTCCGGGTGGACAGCCAGAATCGAGAGCCACTACCCTGGATGGAAGTGCACCTGGGTAGAAGGAAGGGCACGTGCCAAGGCTCTGAGGCGTCTTTCAGGAAGTGAGGGATGGAGGAGTTCGGGAGGGGGTGGGTGTTGATATCAGAAAGGGAGAGCTGGGGTGGGAGGTGGGGGCGCCTTGCGCTCTAAGGCAGGTCCCCAACCTCTGACCATGGACCTGTACTGGTCCGTGGCCTGTTAGGGCCCGGGCTGCACAGCAGGAGGTGAGTGGCGGGCGGGTGGAGCTCCATCTGCTGCCAGATCAGGGTTGGCATTAGATTCTCACAGGAGCGTGGACCCTATTGTGAACTGTGCATGCGAGGGGTCTAGGTTGTGGCCCTTTACGAGGATCTAGTGCCTGATGATCCCCACCCCACAGGTCCACAGAAAAATTGTCTTCCATGAAACTGGTCCCAAATGCCATGAAGGTTGGGGACCACTGCTCTAAGGAGATGGGAAACCTGGCGGGGGTGGGTTTTTTTAAACCACTTTATTGAGATGGAATTTACATACCATACTGCTCACCCATTTAAAGTGCATAGTTCAGTGATGTGGAAGGATTTTACATGATTAATTTTTTGTTTTGAGTTGAAGTCTCACTCCGTCGCCGGCTGGAGTGCAGTGGCACGCTCACACCACGGCCTCGACCCGCTGGGCTCCGGCGATCCTTCCGTCTCAGCCTTCCAAGGAGCCAGAACTACAGGCGCACGCTACCATGCCTGGCTAATTTTTGAAAATTTATTGTAGAGACCAGTTCTGGCTAAGTTGCCCAGGCTGGTCTCGAACCCCTGGGCTCAGCCATCCTCTTGCCTCGGCCTCCCAAAGCGATGGGACTTCAGGCTTGAGGCACTGTACCCAGCCTGATTAATTTTTAATAAAATTGTGGTGAAAGGTATCTGACATGAGATGTGCCGTTTTAACCATTTTTAACGCTGCAGCTCAGTAGCATCCATCAAGAGTTGTGTCACCAGAGTTTGGCGTTCAGCGGCCACTTCACACGAGGGCATCAGACCCCGCTGACATGTGACGCGCTCTCTTTGGCCTCGAGAAGCAAGTGTCGCCAGTGAGGTGTGTCTCACAGCTGGGCTTCCCTTGCTGTGATCTTCTGGTCGTCCTGATAGCGCCACACAGGAGGCAGGCCATCGTCACGGGCCCATTCTCCAGATGAGGAGATGGAGGTTCACAGGGAACCAAGGGACTCACCCAAGGTCACACAAAAGGTCAGCGTCAGAGCCAGGCTTCAAACCAGGCGGCTTAATCCCAAGCCAGAGCAGTGAGCCATCAGACACTGCCGAGTCACAGCTCACCCCGTATCTGTGACACCGACTTCCCAGGCCCTCTCTCCCCAACACTGTCCACTGCCCCTTGGGGTGGGTATTGGTCCCCTCCTTGTGCAGCTTGGGACACTTGAGGGTTAAATGAAATTGAGGGGTCAGGTTTTTAGTTGAGTTAGCAGAATCGGTCCACTTAGCTAGTCTGAGCCGGAAAGGGATTTCTTTAAGGATGTTGAATGACTCACAAAGCTCTGGGAGGGCCAGAGAGGTGGGCTAGGAGAATGCACAGCTGCCCACCATGTCCAAATTACGTTTCAGGACCTCCCCGTTCAGACTTCATGTGTCGCTGCCTTTGGGCCCAAACACGGTGACTCTCGTGAGTGACGCCGGCATGTCCCTTCTGTGTCCTCGCTAGATTCCATGCATAGGAATCCGCTTCCATGACTTTCACATGTGGGTGCATCTGGTTGGCTGAGCCTGGGTCCCACATGGGTGCGTCTGACAGACTGGGCATAAGTACCACTCGAGTGCGCAGTATTTGGTTGCCGAGCCCTGCCGTCTGGGCATATGTGATTGGCTGAGCCTAGGAGCAAGGGAGGCCAAGAAGGGAGGCCGGGAAGGGAAGTTTCAGGCACGTGCAGACACGAGGTGGGCAACTGTCCAGACGAGAGGCCCGTGTTGACAAAGCGGTGATGCACCCACTGCGGGACTGTCCCAAGTCCCTGAGCCAGGGCAGCCGTAGGCAGCAGAATCCGGGCAACCCCCTCGGGTCCTCCCACTGTGGGAGCTTTTCTAGCCTCTCAATAAATCCTGTTTTCAAAAAAAAAAAAGCAGCCAGGCTCGGTGGCTCAGCCTGTAATCCTGTGCCTTTGAGAGGCTGAGGTGAATGGCTTGCCTAAACCCGTGGGTTCGAGACCCGCCTGGGCAGCGAGACCTCATCTCTACAATAAATTAAAAAATCAGCCGGGCGTGGTAGCGCATGCCTGTAATTCCGGCTACTCGGAAGGCTGAGGCAGAAGGATCGCCGGAGCCCAGCAGGTCGAGGCTGCGGTGGCCGGGAGCGGCCACTGCACTCCAGTCTGGGCGACAGAGTGAGACTCCAACTCAAAAAAAAAAAAAAAAAAAAAAAGCAGAATCTACCCGCCCGCTGGGCCAGGAGGGTCCGCGAGCGGTTGGTCCTGCACTTTGCCCACCTGACTGGGCGGGAACCATGTTTCCCAGAATCCTCTTCCTGATGGTTCCATCTGAGACCACCAGAAGGGGAGCTGTGTGAGATGGGGAGGGGGGTGGGAGGGAAGCAGCAAGGTCGTTGTGGTTAGACGTGGCGACAGCTGCAAAGGCCCCCATGGGCTCCCCTGGCCTCCATTCCGTGGCAGGTCTTCCTGCCTCCTGGATGCAGCTCCTAGCCCGTCACCCGCCGCATGGCTGCAGAGGCCATGGTGCCCCACCGACACGGCTCTCGGGGCCCCTCTGCAGACCCAGGGCTCCCTCTTACCCTCCCCAGCTCCTCCCAGCTCCCCCCACCACTCGTGGAGGCCGATTCCTGGAGTAAGGACTCCTCAGACTCAGGGCGCATTGCAGGCGCTGGAGAGCATCTCTAGAGCCTTGGGGGCCCGAGGACCCGGCGGGGCTGAGCTTCCAGAAAGCCACGAAGCCGGACACCAGGTCCAGAATCCGCTGGTCCCACCGGCAGGCGGGAGGTCCCCGTGTTGTCACCTTCCCCGTCAACACCAGGTGCAGCTGATGGGCGGAGCCTTGCACACACCAGACCCCTGGCCGAGGGGAGTCCGGGGAAGACGGCTTTTAGCCTTTCCCTTTATTTTTTGCGTCGGGGTCTCCCTCTGTGGCCCATGCTGGAGGGTAGTGGCACTACCATGGCTCACTGCAGCCTCCATCTCCTGGACTCAGGCGGTCCTCCCACCTCAGCCTCCCGAGTAGCTGGGACTGCAGGCGCACGCCACCAGGCTCGGCTAATTTTTTGATATTTTTGGCAGAGAAGAGGTCTCGCTAGGCTACCTAGGCTGGTCTCGAACTCCTGGACTCAAGCAGTCTTCCCGCCTCGGCCTCCCCAAGTGCTGGGATTGCAGGCGTGAGTCACCGCGCCCTGTAGCTTTTCCTTCGGCTCAGGGAGTTACAGCAGGATGGAGAATGGCAGCATATCGAGCAAGCCACTTCCGTCCAGAGATGTGGCCGGGCATCTATCCTTCTGTGCCCCTTGCCCAGGGCTCCCACCCGCCCAGCGTGCCCTTTTCACGACGTGGCGCTCCTGGGAAACCGTCGTCCCCCGGCCCAGCAGGCAGCCCAAGCCCGGGCCGGTTGGGCACCTCGAGGCCCGTTGAGACAGTGGCGTGCTGACCTCGGTCACCCTGAGGAGCTGAAGGGGACGGAGGGAGCTTCGTTCACATACGCGGCATCTCTGGCGTTCTGGGTGATCAATGCACGTTGTGTCCTAACGCTTTGCATTTTTCAGCAAAAAACGTCAGGCCCGGAGGGACTGAGGCTACACGGCCTGTGAGTGACAGAAGCTGGGTTTGAGCCCGGTCTAAGGACGCAAACAACGCCGGCTCTTAACCAAGACTCGGTCCTTGTTGGCGGAGCGTTTGTGGAAAAGCCACGGATTAAGGGATTAATGATTACTTGGGTCTCGTTTTTTGCTGGGCACGGTTCCAGCTATGGGAGGGCACAGCTTGGACAAAACAGACTGAGGTGGACGTAGGGTGGTGAGTCCAGGGGGGGGTTGCTCCCAGGACCTAGACGGGGTATGAGAACTAGGGAAACCGGTTGGGGGGTCACGGTGACATAGATATGCTCTCTTTGTGTATTAAGCATGTTACAACCGCTCATGGGTGATAAACAGCTTTCTTTTTTTCTTTTTTTTTCTTTGAGTTGGAGTCTCATTCTGTCACCCAGACTGGAGTGCAGTGGCCGCTCCCGGCCACCGCAGCCTCGACCTGCTGGGCTCCGGCGATCCTTCTGCCTCAGCCTTCCGAGTAGCCGGAATTACAGGCGCGCGCTACCACGCCCGGCTGATTTTTTAATTTATTGTAGAGATGAGGTCTCGCTGCCCAGGCGGGTCTCGAACCCACGGGTTTAGGCAAGCCATTCACCTCAGCCTCTCAAAGGCGCGGGATTACAGGCTGAGCCACCGAGCCTGGCTGCTTTTTTTTTTTTGAAAACAGGATTTATTGAGAGGCTAGAAAAGCTCCCACAGTGGGAGGACCCGAGGGGGTTGCCCGGATTCTGCTGCCTACGGCTG
>NW_007256214.1:937-2034 GCF_000164805.1 Carlito syrichta | reverse complement strand
TCAGGCAATCCACTCACCTCAGCCTCCCTAAAGCGTGGGATACAGGCTGAGCTACCGAGCCTGGCTCAGAAAACTATTTCTCCACTGTGAGAATAACAGCCAGCATATGTGCTGGTCAGTGGCAACCAATGCCTGAGTTCAGTGTATCAGGGCACGGTGGGGACTGTGGCTAAAGGGTGAGCGGGGAACACCCCCGCGTCAGCTGAAAGGGTGTCTGTGCTGTGGTGCCATGTGCACAGCCAGGCCCAGGGATCCATTCAGATTTTAGAGAAGTTGAAACATTTAGATTTTTGAGTTAAATGACCCAAGTTTTACATAATTGGATCAAAGTTTGAAAAAACTCATGTGCAGAGCAATAAGACGCGTCTGTGGGCCGGATATGACCTGTGTGTGAGCCGAGTCAGAGTGCTGGGCTGGGGTCCCAGCTCTGCCACTCCAGCTGTGAGGTCACGGGCAAGCCACTAGATCTGTCTGAGTCTCAGTGTTCCCCTCTGTAAAATGGGGCTTCTACAAATAATCGTATGAATGGATTTATTTCTCAAGCCTTGTTCTAAACCAGTGTTTTCCAAACCGGCTGTGGAATTAATTTAGCAGATTGTGACTTCAAAAACGGAACTGGATGGGAAATGACAGGATGGATCCCCGTAGGGTGGTCAGGCCGTGCCTTGGGAAACGTTATTTTAGGGTTATGCACGTATATTGATACACACATGTGTGTGCTATACTGGGTCTTGATGTAATAAGCATTTCTCTCTCTTTTTGATTTTCCTTCTGTTAATGCTTTTGAATTAAGAAAGGTAGATTTATTTATTTTTTATTTTTTGGGGAGCAGGATTTATTGAGAGGACAGAAAAGCTCCCGCAGTGAGAGGGGACCCCAAGGGGGTTGCCAGGTAGATTTCTTTCTTTCTTTTCTTTTACTTTTTCGAGTTGGGGGTCTCACTCTGTTGCCCAGGCTGGAGTGCAGTGGCACAAACATGGTTCACTGCAGCCTCAATCTCCTGGGTCAGATGATCCTTCTGCTTCAGCCTCCTGAGTAGCTGAGACTACAGGCACACACCACCACACCCAGCTAATGTTTTTGTTTTTTGTAGAGAT
>NW_007256214.1:0-917 GCF_000164805.1 Carlito syrichta | reverse complement strand
GTTTTTTTTTCTTTCTTCTCTTCTCTTCTTTCTTTTCTTTTTTTGAGACAGGGTCTTGCTCCTTTGCCCAGGCTGGAGAGTGTAGTGGTGTGATCATAGCTCACTGCTATCTTGAACTCCTGGGCTCAAGCCTTCTTCCCACCTCAGCCTTCAAAGCACGGAAATTATAGTCATGAACCACCCTGACCAGCCCATAAACATTTCTTATCACCACACTAAGTGACCAGTAGACCAGGGGCTGAGGGGGAGGTAGGTGGGCCTCTGTGGCCCCCCGATACCCCTGGAGTGGGATGGAGGCTTCAAGGACAAAGAGACGCCCACCTCCCCTTCAGCCGGAGTTCACCGACTACTCATTTTAGGTCAAATAATGGTTGAATCTTATCTTATTTTATTTTTGATCAGGAGTCTCGCTCCGTTGCCCAGGCTGGAGTGCAGTGGCACAGTCATGGCTACCTCAGCCTTGACCTGCTGGGCTCAGGTGATCCTCCCATAAAGGTCCATGCCACCATGCCTGGCTCATTTAGTGTAGCGACCAGGTCTTGCCATGTTGCCCAGGCTGGTCTCAAACCCTTGGGCTCAGGCCGTCCTCCCACCTGGGCCTCCCAAAGTGCTGGGGTTACAGGCGTGAGCCACCCTGCTGGCCCTCACGCCTGCATTTGAAGATGAACATTTGGCCAGGACCGGGTTAGCACCATCCTCGAATGAACTTCCCGATGTAAAAATAAGCCCCGACAATTCCCCCAACAGTTTAAGCTCTGACCGCCATGCTATTACGAAAGCTCAGCGCAGCCAGCCTTCTGAGCCGGGGAGGGTGCAGCACAGGCGGATCCCAGCCTGTGGTCAGCGATGGCTCTTGAGGCCACCGCAGAGTCCACCTGCCTCCGGCACAGGCATCGTGTCTGCCGAGGCCACCGAGT
>NW_007256213.1:46648-47347 GCF_000164805.1 Carlito syrichta | reverse complement strand
AGTGAGACCCCAACACACACACACACACACACACACACACACACACACACACACACACACACCATAAAATTTAGGGGTTGTTTTGTATTTTGTTTTGAGTCAGACTCTGTCACCCAGGCTGGAGTGCAATGGCATGCTCATGAGCACCACAGCCTTAACTTGTTGAGCACAGGCAATTCTTCTGTCTCAGCCTTCCAAGTAGCTGGAACCATAGGTGCACGCTACCACACAGCTATTTTTTTCAACTGTAGAGACGAGGTCTCGCCAAGTCGCCCAGGCTGGTCTTGAACCCCTGGGTTCAGACAGTCTTCTCACCCCCTCCTCCCAAAGTGCTGAGGTTACAGGTGTGAGCCACCGTGCTCAGCCAAATTTACTATCTTAATCTTTAAAAAAAAAAAAAAAAAAAAAGAGCCGGGCTCGGTGACTTAGTCTGTAATCCTGCGCCTTTGGGAGGCTGAGGTGAGTGGATTGCCTGAGCCCGCGGGTTCGAGACCTGCCTGGGCAGCGAGAACTCATCTCTACAATAAATCAAAAAATCAGCTGGGCGTGGTAGCGCATGCCTGTAATTCCAGCTACTTGGAAGGCTGAGGCGGAAGGATCCCCGGAGCCCAGCAGGTCAAGGCTACGGTGGCCGGGAGTGGCCACTGCACTCCAGTGTGGGTGACAGAGTGAGACTCCAACTCAAAAATAAAAATAAAG
>NW_007256213.1:43584-45791 GCF_000164805.1 Carlito syrichta | reverse complement strand
GAACCCGCAGGCTCATGCAATCCACTCACCTCAGCCTCCCAAAGTGCTGGGATTACAGGCTGAGCCACCGAGCCCGGCTCATTCATCTGTTAAAGGACACCAACTTAGTCGCTCTCGATTTGGGGCAATTGTGAATAAATTTACTCCAAATAGTCACATGCAGGTTTCCTGTGGACATAATTTTCAACTCAATCAGGTAAATAAATACTGAGGGGTGTGACTGCTGAGTCATTTGGCGACTGTGTTCAGCTGTGTAAGAAACTGCCCAACTGTCTTCCGAAGTGGTTCCCCCATTCTGCATTCTTACCAGCAATGAATGAGAGTTCCTGTAACTACTCATCCTTGCCGATATTTGCCACTGTCCGTTTTTTGGACTTTAACTATCCTAATAGATACCATCTTAACTGTCTGTTCAGCGGCATTAAGTACATCCCCACTGCTTGCTCCCATCGCCATCATCCATCCACGGAACTCTTTTCATTTTTGCAAAAACAGAAACTCTACTTATTCAATGACAGTTCTCCATTTTGTCCTGGGAACCACCACTCCACTGTGTGTCTCTTCATTTGACTGCCCTAGGTACCTCAAATAAGTCGAATCATAGAGTATCTGTCTTTTGTGTCTGGCTTGTTTCACTTAGCAAAATACCCTCAAGACGTAGGCATGTGGCAGAATCCTCTTCCCTTTTAAGGCTGAATAATATTCCGGTGTGTGCACGGCACATTTTTGCATCTCTGTCATCTGTAGATGCACGCATGGGTGCTTTCGCATGTTAGCTATTGTGAAGAATTCGCTCATGAATGCCCACAAACATTGGTGTAGAGATGTCTCTTCAAGTTCCTACTTTTTTTTTTTTTTTTTGGATCAGGGTTTGTCGCCCAAGCTGGAGTGCAATGGTGCGATCTCAGCTCACTGCAGCCTTTGACCTCCTGGGCTCAGATGATCCTTCTGCCTCAGCCTCCCGAGCAGCTGGGACTACAGGTGTGCACCATCAGGCTCCAATAATTTTGTTGTTGTTTGTAGAGATGAGGTCTAGCTGTGTTGCCTAGGGTGGCCTCAACTCCTTGGGCTCAAGCAATCCTGCCTCAGCCTCCCAAGGTGCTGGGGTTACAGGTGTGAGCTACCACTTTCAGTCACAGTTGCATTCTTTTAAGTTCACTTTCAAATTTGTAAGCTGTTGTTTTGGGGCAATGTGCAAGAAATTGACCATCTCCCAGTTACTCCTAAGAAGGAATATTATTCTTTTCTAAGCACTTATAAATTGTGTATGCTCTCATTCCATTGTAAATCATTAAAATTTTATGATATTTGCTTTGGAACAAAACAAATATGTAAACTTCAGCAGAAGGGTTTATTAATTTGGCCATTAGGATGATTGTTTATAATTTATTTTTACTTTATAATTATTTTTAATTTTAAAAAATGTTTAAATTTCTATACAGATGAGGTCTCACTATGTTGACGAGGATGGTCTTAAACTCCTGGGCTCAAGTCTGACCTCCCAAAATGATGAAATTACAAGTGTGAGCCACCACGCCTGGCCCTGAGTCCACATTTCTGATTCCAGAAAATTCCTCTTTCCAGAATGATTGTCAATACCAAGGAATTTTTACTTCCCTTTGGCGCTGACTACCTTTGCCCATAGAGGTTTGGCTGGTGGTTCTCAAAAGCCCATCATTTCAAAGTAGCCCAGTCATGAAAATCAGTACATTTTTTGATGCTTAGGGTATTTGTTCTCAACACCACATGACATCAACAATACAATTTTTTTTTTGAGTTGGAGTCTCACTCTGTCACCCAGAGTGGAGTGCAGTGGCCACTCCTGGCCACTGCAGCCTTGACCTGCTGGGCTCCAGCGATCCTTCCGCCTCAGCCTTCCAAGTAGCTGGAACTATAGGGCACGCGCTACCATGCCCGGCTAATTTTTGATTTATTGTAGAGATGAGGTCTCGCCTAGTTGCCCAGGTAGGTCATACCCCCATCTTTAAAATGAAAATTTTTAGCCGGGCTCGGTGGCTCAGCCTGTAAACCCGCGCCTTGGGAGGCTGAGGCGAGTGGATTGCCTAAGCCCGCAGGTTCGAGACCCGCCTCATCTCTACAATAAAAAAATCAAAAAATCAGCCAGGTGTGGTAGCGCGTGCCTGTAGTTCCAGCTACTCGGAAGGCTGAGGTGGAAGGATCACCGGGGCCCAGCAGGTCGAGGCTGC
>NW_007256213.1:38425-43555 GCF_000164805.1 Carlito syrichta | reverse complement strand
TTCGGGAGCGGCCACTGCACTCCAGTCTGGGCGACAGAGTGAGACTCCAACTCAAAAAATAAATAAATAAATAAAATAAAGCTTTTCATCGGAGGGCTAATCGGAAGAATCTTTCAGATTAAAGGAAAAGTTTGGCCAAACAGAAACTTGAGCGATAAAAACTTTCAAATGGCACTTTTTACCATTTCCACTTCGGTCCAAAAGATTTTTTAAAAAACATTTTAGAAGGATAACCCAGTTACATTTAGATTATTTGCAGTTCTTTATCTCAAGGCACTGAAGTTTTAAACAGGATGGTTAAGTTCAGAATACAAGTTTGGCCAGCTGTAGTGGCTCACACCTGTAATCTTAGCAATTTGGGAGGCTGAGGTGGGAGGATCACTTGAAGTCAAGAGTTTGAGACCAATCTGAGTCAACCAACATAGTGAAAGTATTTCTCCATTTAAAAAAAAAAAAGGCCAGGTGCAGAGGCTCACGCCTTTAGTCCCTGCACTTTGGGAGGCCAAGGTGAGAGGATTGCCTGAGCCCACAAGTTCAAGACCAGCTTGGGCAACTTGACGAGACTCATCTCTACAATAAATCAAAAAATCAGCCGGGCGTGGTAGCGCGCGCCTGTAGTTCCGGCTACTTGGAAGGCTGAGGCGGGAGGATCCCCGGAACCCAGTAGGTTGAGTCTGTGGTAGCCGTGACCTTGCCACTGCACTCCATCCAGACTGGGCAACAGAGTGAGACTCCAACTCAAAAAAAGAAAAAAAAAAGGGAGTACAAGTTCTCGAATCAAACTGCCTGAGGGCAAAATCTAGGCTACTGCTACCCTTTTCCCATAAGTTGAGAGACCAAGAATGAGTCATTTAACCCATGTTTTAATGTTTGCAGTTCATATGCACTTTTGGAAGTATTTACAAGAAACCTAAGTAGACAGGGCAAGGCACTGTATCATGCCATTTGACACTTGGTGAAACGTTCTGAGAATATGTCAGTGACTAGCCCAGGTTCATAGACAGAGGTGATCAATGAGGCTACAGTGACTCAAAAAATCGAATCGTCATCCAGACTCTACTGTGACAAAGTGTCTCTGCTTTGCCAAACATTAGCCAGGCTTCTGAAGCTCCTGCCGGGCCCATGTGCACCTTCCTGTGAAGTCCAGTTTTAGTGACAAAACTCTGCGAAGTCAGTTCAGCCAAGAGCTCTCCTCCCTCCCAGTCTCCTAGCAGGTTCCCATCCACCACCATTTCTCATAGTGTCTGAATTCCCTGGCCTGTCTTCAGCAAGAATCCTGTTAAGTTGGTTTTGCCAGAGTTCCACTTACCCATGATACTTCCTTTTAGTAATTTATCTTTTTACGCAAGCACCTCGTGGAATTTTCATACCGGTTAGTTTGGGAACTGGATTCTTCTTTCCATCCTGCAGTGAGTACCTGTTTTTACTAAGAACACATGCTCTTAGATTTTTCAAGCCCTGGGATCTTGTAAAAACATAGATTCTGGGAGTACGGGCCTGGGATCTTGCATCTGACATGTTTCCAACTCTGAGGCTTTTGCTGCTGATGCTCGGGCCGTCCTTGGAGAAGCAAGAGTAATAGCTGGGAGCTCACATCTGTAATCCAAGCACTTTGGGAGCCTGAGGCAGGAGGATTACTTGAGTTCGATACCAGCATGGGCAACATAGTGAGTCCTCGTTTCTGCAAAAAAAAAATAAAAAAGATTAACTGGGTGTGGTGGTGTGCACAGCTATTCCAGAGGCTGAGACAGAGGGTCACCTGAGCCCAGGAAGCTGAGGCTGTGGTGAGCTGTAATCATGCCACTGCACTCCAACCTGGGTGAAAGGGTGAGATCCCGACTCAAAAAAAAAAAAAAGAAAAAGAAAAGGAAAAGGCCATAAGACAGAAAGCAAAAGTAAGAGGCCCCCCTGTTCTTTCACATGCTTAGTTCTTCCTGCCTGGCCAAGCTGCATTCAGAGGAACTAAAGTCGGTTGAATATCTTCCATTTTATGAATTCGCTATAGAATAATGATAGGAAAAAGCCTAGTGTCTCTTAGGGGTGAGCAGCCATTATTTACGGAGGAAAGTTTCCATGTGGCATTTATCGAAAGACTTGGCTACCTGATGTACTTGTCTTTGACACTTTCAGGCAATCAGAAAAAAAAAATCACCAGGCCGTTTTGGATTAAGGACAGACATCTTCAGAAGCCTCAGCTATGGAAAGAGTAGGCATCAGATTGCAGCCTGAGGATAAAAAAAAGTAGCTTATTGAACAGACACAGAACAGCGGAAACAATTGAAAGTGTGGTAAATACCTGGGCAGGTCATTTGCTTTCCTCCTTATTTTCTCTTTTTATTTATTTATTTATTTATTTTGAGTTTGGATCTCACCTCAGCATCAACCTGCTGGGCTTCGGCAATCCCTCCGCCTCAGCCAAGGAGCTGGGACTACAGGCGCGCGCTACCACGCCCAGCTCAATTTTTGACTTATTGTAGAGATGAGGTCTCACCAACCTGCCCTGGCTGGTCTCGAACCCATGGGCTCAGGCAATCCGCTCGCCTCAGCCTCCCAAAGTGCTAGGATTACAGGCTGAGCCACTGGGCCCAGCCCCTCCCTGCTTTCATATGCTACCTGATTTACCTTTCTTTCACTGTTTTTTTTTTTTTTTTTTAGAGATAGGGTCTCACTCTGTTGCCCAGGCTGGAGTGCAGTGGTGCATTCATAGCTCACTGCAGCCTGGACCTCCTAGACTCGAGTGATTCTCCCGCCTAAGCATTCAAGTAGCTGGGACTACAGGCACCGCCACCACGCCTGTTAGTTTTTAAACTTTTGTAGATCTTGTGCCCGGGCTGGTCTTGAACTCCTAGGCTCAGGCAGTTCTCCAGCCTTGGCCTCCCAAAGTGCTGGGATTGCAGACATGAACCAGCGTACCTGGCCATGATGTTTATAATATAGGCTCAGTTACATAACCACACTGAAGGAAGTGAGTAGGAAAAGAGCTCGTCTAAGTAACTTTGGAAAGCAGCGTTTTGACTGTATCCTGTAAGACTGAAGAAGAGGCTGGGCTTGGTGGCTCAGCCTGTAATCTCATGCTTTGGGAGGCCGAGGTGAGTGGACTGCCTGAGGCCGCGGGTTCGAGACCCGCCCGGGCAACTTGGCGAGACTTCGTCTCTACAATAAATCAAAAAAATTAGCCGGGCGTGGTAACGCACACCTGTAGTTCCAGCTACTTGGAAGACTGAGGCAGAAGGATCGCCAGAGCCCAGCAGGTCGAGGCTGAGGTGGCCAAGGGTGGTCACTGCACTCCAGTCTGGGCGACAGAGTGAGACTCCAACTCAAAAAAAAAAAAGACTGAAGAAGAAAAGGGCTGTGGTAAGCACTGCACTCCAGCTGGTAAACTTGCTTCCCACAGACAATGCAGCTTGGCCACTCTGAAACTTCTTTACATAGCGACATCATAGACCCCCGATACCACATATGGAGAAGAACATTGCCTGAAATTTTCTTGCTAAAAATGCACAGACTCCATCTTATTGAGAGAAGAATATCAGATAGATATAAACTGAGGGACATTCCACAAAGGACCTGTGCCCTCTGAAAGCCTCAAGGGTATGAGGACATGGGAAGAATGAGGAGCTGTCATGAACTGAAGCAGCTGGGCACGGTGGCTCACACCTGTCAGCTCAGCACTTGGGAGGCAGAGGAGAGGGGACTGCCTGAGCCCACAGGTTCGAGACCAACCTCGACCAACATGGCAAGACCTCTACTCTACAACAAATCAATAAAACTAGCAGGGTGCGGTGGCACGCTCCTGTAGTTCTGGCTACTTGGAAGTTTAGGCAGAAGGATCATCTGAGCCCAGACTGTGGTGGCCATGAGCATGACACTGCACTCCAGCCTGCATGGCAGAGTGAGATTCTGACTAAAAAGAAAAAAACAGGCTGGGCATGGTGGCTCAAGTCCGTAATCCCAGCACTTTGGGAGGCCAAGGCGAGAGGATTGACTGAGCCCAGGGATTCGAGACTAGCCTGGGCAACTTGGTGAGACCTCATCTCTACAATATATCAAAAAATTAGCCGAACGTGGTAGCATGTGCCTCTGGTTCTGGCTACTTGGAAGGCTGAGGTGGAAGGATTGCCGGAGCCCAACGGGTTGATACTGGGGTGCCTGTGAGTGTGCCACTGCACTCCAGCCTGGGCGACAGAGTGAGACTGTGACTCAAAATAAAAAACTTAAAAAAAGAAAAAAACAAAACAAACTGAAGGAGACTTAGGAGACGCGATGGCTACATCAGACATGGGACTGGGCCCTTGACTAGAAAAAGGACATTTGGGGACAACCTGGTGAAATCCCAGGACAGTAACAGGCACTCAGTCTTTTAGTTTAAAGTTGTGTCCAGAGGCTCACTTCCTGGTTGGGATACCTGCTGTGTGGTTATGCAGGATGGTAACCGAAGGTGGGGGTTTTCAGGGACTCTGAATTAATTTTACAACTCTAGTGGAAGTCCAAAATCGTTTCAAAATATAAGGTACACACACACCTCTCTTAAAGTTTCCTTTGGTTTGAGGCCCTCTGGCATAGACTGAGGGGCACAGAGAGAGCCAACTGCTTTCCTGAGAAATCCACAGGAGTTTCCAGAGTGACCCTTGCAGCCAGAGGAGAAGGCCAAGGAGAAGAATAGAACCCAGCTGCGGGTCTCTTTGTGGAAGGACAGTCACAAGGCGGGAGGGGCGGCGGCTTCTAAGAACAGGATCCAAGGTGCGGGTGTCTGCTGGACCCTATCGTGCCACAATGCTCCCCCCGTGGAAATGTGCACTGCACAATGCTGGCAGCAGCGCGTTGGTGGGCGCTCAGAGAGTCAAGTGGAAGGTGACTAAAGTTTAAATATGGGAGAATAAATATACACTTTTTTTTTTTAGTTGGAGTCTCACGCTGTCGCCCAGACTGGAGTGCGGTGGCCACTCCTGGCCACCACAGCCTTGACGTGCTGGGCTCTCGCGATCCTTCCGCCTCAGCCTTCCAAGTAGCTGGAACTGCAGGCGCATGCTACCTCGCCCGGCTCATTTTTGGATTTATTGTAGAGATGAGGTCTCGCTAAGTTGCCCAAGTGGGTCTCGAACCCGCGGGCTCAGGCAATCCACTCACCTC
>NW_007256213.1:29713-38253 GCF_000164805.1 Carlito syrichta | reverse complement strand
CTCCAGTCTGGGCGACAGGGTGAGACTCCAACTCAAAACAAAACAAAACAAAACAAAAAACAAAAAACTGCTGAACACTCAGTGCAGGGTGGGCAGGTGCACTCGTAAATCACCCATCATGAAATGGGCAAACCCACTGAAAGAATCTCCTTAAGCCAAGCGCAGCCTCTCACAACACTAGCTGGTACACTGATGCCAACGGGTTCCTAGAACACTTACCCAGCGGGGGAAGCCTGTACTCAAAGGGACCCGCCCTCCAAAAAATATATTCCAGGTTTTTTTTTGGTCTCTCCCCTTGTATAGGCAGGACAAAGTGGCTCACACCTGTAATCCCAGCACTGTTTTTTTTTTTTTTTTTTGAGTTGGAGTCTCACTCTGTCGTCCAGACTGGAGTGCAGTGGCCACTCCCGGCCACCGCAGCCTTGACCTGCTGGGCTCCGGCGATCCTTCCGCCTCAGCCTTCCGAGTAGCCGGAATTACAGGCATGCGCTACCATGCCCGGCTGATTTTTTGATTTATTGTAAAGATGAGGTCTTTCTGCCCAGGTGGGTCTCGAACCCGCAGGCTCAGGCAATCCACTCACCTCAGCCTCCCAAAGGCGCAGGATTACAGGCTGAGCCACCAAGCCCGGCACTCCCAGAACTTTTATAGGTAATGGTCAGAGAATTGCCTGAGGCCAGGGGTTCAAGACAAGCCTAGGCAACATAGCGAGAACTCGTCTTTACAATAAATCAAATAATTAGCCAGGTGTGGTGGCACACACCTGTAGTTACAGCTACTTGGAAGGCTGAGGTAGAAGGATCACCCAAGCCCAGAAAGTCGAGGCTGTGGTAACTGCGATTGTGCCACTGTACTCCAGCCTGGGTGACCAAGTGAGACTCTGACTCAAAATGAAAAAAACAAATTTAAGGCCAGGCACAGTGGCTCAAGCCTGTAATCACAGCACTTTGGGAGACTGAGATGGGAGGATTGCTTGAACCCAGGAAGTCGAGGCGGTGGTGAGCTGTGATTGTGCCAGGGCACTTCTGCCTGGGCAACAGAGTCAGACTCCGACCAAAAAAACAAACAAACAAAAAACTGCATTTACAATCAAATACAGAGGCATATTGTCCTTCTGTTTATTTTTGCAAAACTGAAGGCATACTAAACATAACTTTCTGCGCCTTGCTTCTTTTGCTTAATGATGTTCCTAGATATCAGTCTCTGAAAATCTTCCTCATTCGGTTTTTTTTTTTTTGAGTTGAAGTCTCACTCCATCGTCCAGGCTGGAGTGCAGTAGAACTGTCACAATCACCCAAGCATCGACCCACTGGGCTCCATCGATCCTTCCACCTCAGTCTTCCACGTTGTCAGAACCACAGACACATGCTACCATGCCCTGCTAATTTTTGATTTATTGTAGAAATGAGGTCTGGCCAAGTTGCCCAGGCTGGTCTCAAACCTGCAGTTTCAGGCAATCCACTCACCTTGACATCCCAAAGTGCTGGGATTACAGGCTGAGCCATCGAGCTCAGCCTTCCTCATATTTTCAACTAACAGTGTGCCATTGACTCTATGTACTGTAACTTTTTTTTTTTTTGAGTCAGAGTCTCACTCTGTCATCCAGCCTAGAGTGCAGTGGCATGCTCACGGCCACCACAGCCTTGATATGCTGGGCTCAGGCAATCCCTCCAACTCAGCCTTCCAGGAAGCTGGAACCACAGGCACACACCACCACACCTGGTTAATTTTTTGATTTATTGTAGAGACGAGGTCTCACCAAGTTGTCCAGGCTGGTCTCGAACTGCTGGACTCAAGCAATCATAGCAACTCAGCCTCCCAAAGTGCTGGGATTACAGACTTAAACCACCGGGCCCAGCCTACTGCAATTTGTTTTAAGAAGACCTCGTTGCTGGATATTTATGCTGTTTTAGTGGGATCATTGAATAAAATGTATTTGTATTATTCATTTTGCTAAACCATCATATGTAGGGGGATTATACTTAAATTTTAAAGGCTATGTGGATCTCAGCAAATTGAGGCCTCACAGGGCAAGCAGGCCATGAAACCTGGTTTACACAAGGTCTTGGTGAAGATCATGGAGGACCCCGCATAGGGTCCCCCAAATCTGGGCACGTTAGCATGACCTTCCTCTGTAGAACTAACCTCATGCCTTGGGGTCCACCTCCTCATTTCTAGTTCATGTTCTATTTTTAAATAATGGAAGCCCAGCAATTCTGCTTCTAGAAATATTCTTTCGTTGTGTCTAAACACTTACAAAGTGTCCGGGACACAAGGTCATTCCTCAGTCACTACATGTGGTAGCAAAAGAAGCATCTAGTGGCCAGGTGTGGTGGCTCACGCCTATAATCCCAGCACTTTAGAAGGCAGAGCCGAGAGGATTGCCTGAGCCTATGGGTTCGAGACCAGCCTGAGCAACATGGCGAGAGACCTCATCTCTACAATAAATCAAAAAATCAGCCAGGCATGGTAACGCGCACCTGAAGTTCCAGTTATTTGGGAGGCTGAGGTGGAAGGATCTCCTGGGCAACAGGGTGAGACTCTGACTCAAAAAACAAAAAGCATCTAGATGTCCATCAGCAGGGGCTTGGTTAGACAAACGAAGGTGCGTGGCCATAAACGGGCTACCAGGCATCAGGCTAACAACATGGGAGGCTGTTCTGTGGTGGTATGTCCTCTCCATGCTCTCAGGAGGTGAAGCAAATACCGAGCACAGCAATGCACACACGAGGCCGCCATTATATAGAAGCGCCGAGAGACTGGGATATGCACATAGGGTGTGTGTACATTCTGCATGTCTGGAGGATACGCATACAAAGATACAATTGTTTACTTCTGGCCGGTCTTAGTGGCTCAGCCTGTCATCCCAGCACTTTGGGAGGCCGAGGTGAGTGGATTGCCTGAGCCCGCGGGTTCAAGACCCACCCGGGCAACTTGGCGAGACCTCTACAACAAATCAAAAACGAGCCGGGCGTGGTAGCACGCGCCTGTAGTTCCGGCTACTTGGAAGGCTGAGGCGGAAGGATCGCCGCAGAGCAGCAGGTTGCAGGTCCTCGCTGGGGTGGCCTTGAGCGTGCCACTGCACTCCAGTCTGGGTGACAGAGTGAGACTCCAACTCAAATAAACAAACAAGTGTTTACTTCTAGGGACGGTAGCTGAGTGTCTGGGGAACAGCTACTGTAAAGCCCCTTGAACCTTCCAAATTTTGAACCATGTGAGTACATTATCTATTTATGAAATAGAATAAAATAGCCAGATAAGTTTTCTGAAGGAGAAAGGGCCGACCAATAGGGTACATACTAGGAATAGCAGACCAAGGACACAGTGATTGCCAATGTCGCAGAGAAGTGCTTGACCTTGGATTCACAGGCCTGCACGACTCCTGCCTCAGTTCCCACATAGTGGATGGTTTTTGTACTTTAAAGTAGGTGTGTCATTTGAGATGATGATGTGGGCTGGCTTACTTGACCTGCAATCTCCCCTCCTCCAGGGAGCCCTCCTGTACCGCAGAAGCCAAATGTTGAAATCTGCAGTTCTGGCTCCGTGGCAGGCCCAGCTGTGGTCGTGAATTTCTTCCACCAGCAAGATACGTTGAGGTGAGATTTGGAAGGCAGAGGTGAGGCAGATGCTCTTTTCGCTGCCTGGATCATTTAAAAAATTTCTTTGTGGAGATGAGGTCTTGCACTATGCTGCCCAGGCTGATCTCAGACTTCTGAGTTCAAGCAACCCTCCCGCCTCAGCCTCCTAAAGCGCTCAGATTACAGGAGTGCACCACCCTGTCCGGCCTGGGGATCCCTTTTCTTTTTTTTTTGAGTCTGAGTCTCGCTGTCACCTAGGTAGGAGTGCAGTGGTACCCTCATGGCCACCACAGCCTCAACCTGCTGGGTTCAGATAAGGCTTCCACCTCAGCCCTCCAAGTAGCTGGAACCACAAGCGCGTGCCACCACGTCTGGCTAATTTTTTGATTTGTTGTAGAGACGAGGTCTTGCCGAGTTGCCCAGACTGGTCTGGAACCTCTGGGTTCAGGCAATCCTCTTGCCTCCACTTCCATAAATGCTGGGATTACAGGTGTGTGCCACGCTGCTGATCTGGGAATCACTTTTAAGAGCCTCAGTCTTGGTCAGACATGGTGGTTCACGCCTGTAATCCCAGCACTTTTAAGAGCCTTAGTCTTTTCCTGTCTTGTGTTTCAGGTTTCCAGGTTAACCCTATTCTAAGCTACATTTGCAAGAAATCATTAACATTCTAAGAAACAGCATTTCAAAAACATTTTTAAACATTCAAATATGGTTAACTTCTTTAGGCTAAATGAAAGTGTGCCTCATGTCTATTATGAAAAAAATAAAACTGAGGTCTTGTAATTCAGGTCTTCTTGTTAACTACAGTTATTGTGATCATACCTTTAAGTTGAGTTCATCTATGTTATTGGAAAATACTGTTAAAATAAGACAATTTGACAAAGCCAATAAAATTCAGAGTAAATCACTATAGAATTTGGCAAATTTCAGGCTGCAAAATACATGCTAGAAGATTCCATATTACCCAGATGATTATTCTACGATATAAGAACCGGTGGTGACTCCAAGTTACAGAATTGAGAATACAGCACCCTTTAAAGGACACGAGTGCTTCTCCTGTAAGAAGTCAAGGAGGGAAACCGGAAGATAAACTCCCAAGAGGAGGAGAAGAAACTCAGATGGGTAGATGTCACAGCAATTTTTTTCAGAAAGGATAATCAAGGACATGTTCTAAAATAGGAAACAAGAAATTCCAGTATTCAAGCAAAACTCAGGAAGCATGAAGGCATGGGATACAAGGCCCGTGGCAGCCAATTGGGAGTGAGGTGAGGAAGGGGGTCGGGGTGCAGGAGAGCTGGGGAGACATGTTCCGGGGACCACTGCAGACCCCGAGGGGCAGACCCCGAGAGCATGCAGCATGTAGGTAGAGAAAGGAGACACATTTCTTCCTTTCAGTAGGGAAAGGGACGGCGATTAGAATTCATAGGAAAAACAAAAAGATTAATGAGAAAGCCACAGTCCAGATTTGAAGCAAATGAAAATGTGGCTTGATTATTATTTTTTTGGTCGGGATTGGGGGTCACGGCAGCCTCAGTCTCCCGGGCTCAGGTGATCCTTCCATTTTAGCCTTTTGTGTAGCTGGGACTACAGGCACACGCCACCACGCCCAGCTAATTGTTTTATTTTTTTGTAGAGATGAGGTCTCGCTAAGTTGCCCAGACTGGTCTCAAATTCCTGGGCTCAAGTGATCCTCCTGCCTTGGCCTCCCAAAATGCTGGGATTACAGGCGTGAGCCACCGCACCCAGCCAATGTTGAACAATTGATGGAAAGAGAGACATTCTCTTTTAGGTGGCAGACGGCCCAGAAAGTGGACTTTGAAGGAGGACACGTTGTTCCAGTGTAGCTCCTGGGTCTGCTCTGGGTAATATTTACACAGTGATAATAAAGTGCTGCTTACTGCTGTTCAAAGTTTAGAGACAAACCCCTGAGCGCTGAATTATAGTTACAGAACAGGGTGCAGTTATCAAATGGAAAGGCAGAAAGTGAAAGTGAAGCTGACAGAGGTTGGGGGGAGTAGGAGGAGGAGACAGGGAAAGAAAGATGGGGCAATGGCTTGACTTTCCATTGCCAGGAAAGCTGCTGGACGAGAAACAGGAGTTTAAGTATCTTATTCTGAGTTATAAAGATTTTCAGAGAAACAGGAGTTTAAGTATCTTATTCTGAGTTATAAAGATTTTCAATTTTCTTTTTTTTTTTTTTGAGTTGGAGTCTCATTCTGTTGCCTGGGCTGGAGTGCAGTGCCACACTCATGACCACTGCAGTCTCGACCTGGGGCTTAAGGGATCCTTCCGCCTAAGCCTTCCAAGTAGCTGGAACTACAGACGTATGCCACCATGCCCAGCTAGTTTTTGTGATTTGTTGTAGAGATGAGGTCTCACCAAGTTGCCTGGGCTGGTCTCGAACCCCCGGGCTAGGGCAATCCTCTCGCCACGGCTTCCCAAAGTACTGGGATTACAAACTGAGCCACCACGTTCGGCCAAGATTTTCAATAGAATAATTAAAAATAGGCCAGGCACAGTGACTCATGCCTGTAACCCTTCCACTTTGGGATGCCGAGATGAGAAGATCATCTGAGGCCAGGAGTTCCAGACCAGGCTGGGCAACACAGGAAGACCCCATCTCTACAAAATACAGATAAAATAAAAACAGAATAACTAAAGATAATAAAGTCATTAAACATGGGAGAATGGAGAAAGGCTTAGGTAGTTAAATTCTTACCTTTCAATGATGGGAGTAAATACATGTCTAAAATTGTGACATTAAGATATAGTGGCCAGCCGGGCACGGTGGCTTAGCCTGCTATCCCAGCACTTTGGGAGGCCGAGGCGAGAGGATTGCCTGAGCCCAGGGGTTCGAGACCGGCCTGGGCAGCATAATTTCTCTACCAAAAAATTAAAAAATTAACCAGGTATGGTGGTGCACACCTGTAGTCCCAGCTACTCAGGAGGCGGAGGCAGAAGGATCACCTGAGCTCAGGACGTTGAGGCTACGGTAGCCGTGATTGTGCCACTGCACTGCAGTCTGGGAGACAGAGGGAGTTCCCCCCCATCCCCCCAAAAAACAAGGAAAAGTAACAGAAATATTATTCAAAGTCATAAAGTGATGACTCAAAAACAAAAATAAAATGAGTCCCCCCATGCAGTAGCTGAGTGAGCAGTACTGAGGTGAGGGGCAGAGAAGCGATGGAGTAGGGGTGGCATTTAATTGTGTCTTTCCAGACTGGCTATTTTTTTTACTATGTGCAAATATTAATTCAATCTCTTAAAACCGTCAGTGAACCCAGGCATGGTGGTTCATGCCTGTAAACCCACTACTTTGGGAGGCGGAGGCAAGAGGATTGTCTGAGCCCACGGGTTCAAGATCAGACTGAGCAACATGGCGAGATCTCGTCTCTACAATAAATCAAAAAATTCGCCGAATGTGGTGGTGCACACCTGTAATTCCAGCTACTTGGAAGGTTGAAGCGGAAGGATTGCCTGAGCCCAGTAGATAGAGGCTGTGGTGGCTGTGAGTGTGCCACTGCACTCCAGCCTGGGTAACAGAGTGAGACTCAAAAAAACAAAAACAAAAACCAGCCAATGAAAGAAAAAAAAGACCAAGTTGAACTGAAAACAGATATACTGATGTCTGGTTCTTGGCACACCAAATGTGAGGGAAACTATTTTAGAATATGGCACACAACAAATAGTCATCATAATCCATAAATACAAATAAACAAGAAGAAGTGATGATGGTTTTGAAAATATTAACACTACAGTTTTTCTTGAACCCCTGTATTCCCTAAGGAATCCTTACTTGTTTCTCACTTCAGAGGTTTCTAGGTGGATGAATATAACTAGTTGTAGAATGTAACTCATGAAATATCATTTTCACACCACGCTGACGACCTGGTAAACGATGACCGGAGGTTTGGCGACAGATGGGTGGCAGTTTTGTGCACAGCTCCTTCCCTAGAAAGAAAGAAGACCCGGTGGTGTGAGGATCTCTGTGGTTCATACTCCTCCATCTCACAGGGCCGTGCGTGGACCTACCGGCTTCCTGCTTTATTTTATTTTATTTTATTTTATTTTGAGTTGGAGTCTCACTCTGTTGCCCAGACTGGAATGCAGTAGCCGCTCCCGGCCACTGCAGCCTCGACCTGCTGGGCTCCGGCGATCCTTCCCCTCAGCCTTCCAAGTAGCTGGAACTACAGGCATACGCTACCACACCCGGCTAATTTTTTTATTTATTGTAGAGGTGAGGTCTCGTCAAGTTGCCCAGGCGGTCTCGAACCCGCGGGCTCAGGCAATCCACTCACCTCAGCCTCCCAAAGGTGCGGGATTACAGGCTGAGCCACCAAGCCGGGCTGGCTTCCTGCTTTATTAACTTTCTCAAGCACAGGCTGAGCAGAGGAAAAGGGGGCAGCTTTATCCCCCAACAGTTTGCCAGGGCAAGTGGTCGTGGCTCTGAATCTCTGAGATTCAGAGATTTGTGGAACACGTGAACCCTTGCAGGTCTGAATCGTATCCATGTCTTGAATATCATTCGGATTTTTGTTGTTGTTGTTCAGTAAGATTTCCTGCCGGGTGTAGTGGCTCACGCCTGTAACTCCCAGCACTTTGGGAGGCTGAGGCATGAAGATCACTTGAATCTGGGAGCTTGAGACCAACAGGGGCAGCATGGTGAGACCCCCAACTCTATCAAATAAAATAACTGTCCATGTGTGGTGGCAAGTGTCTGGCATCCCAGCTACTCAAGAGGCTGAGGTAGGAGGATTACTTAAGCCCCAATGTTCGAGGCTGTAGTGATCTAAGATCACACCACTGCATTCCAGCCTGGATGATGGAGTGAGACCCTATCCCCCTCACCCACAAAAAACATTTCCTAATAACTATCTTTATTTATTTATTTATTTATTTATTTGGAGTCTCACTCTGTCCCAGACTGGAGTGCAGTGGCCACTCCCGGCCACTGAAGCCTCG
>NW_007256213.1:24356-29445 GCF_000164805.1 Carlito syrichta | reverse complement strand
GCGCTACCATGCCCTGCTGATTTTTTGATTTATTGTAGAGATGAGGTCTCGCCAAGTTGCCCAGGCGGGTCTCGAACCCGTAGGCTCAGGCAATCCACGCACCTCAGCCTCCCAAAGGCGTGGGATTACAGGCTGAGCCACTGAGCCCAGCTTAAATATCTTTATTATATGAAAAATTATTTTATCGTACTAAAAGCCACACACATTTGTTCTCTTCTGAATATTCAATCTTTAATGAATATTGATTTTTCTCTACTTTCCTATAACCTAATTGATCCATCTATCTATCTATATTTTTTTTGAGTAGGAGTCTCACTCTGTCGCCCAGGCTGGAGTGCAGCGGCATGTTCACAGTTCACCACAGCCTCGACCACCTGGGCTCAGGTGATCCTTCCACCTCAGCCTCCCAAGTAGCTGGGACTACAGGTATGTACTGCCATGCCTGGTTAATTTTTTTTTTTGTGACGATGAGGTCTCCCAGTGTTTCCCAGGCTGGTCTCAAACTGCTGGTCTGAAGTGTTCCTCCCACCGTGGCCTCCCAAAGTCCTGGTATTACAGGTGTGAGACACCTCTCCTGGCTAGTTTGTTTTTTTTTTCTAGAAATGAAGTCTCACTATGTTGCCTAGGCTGATCCAGAACTCCTGATCTCAAGTGATCCTCCCACCTCAGCCTCCCAAAGTGCTGAGGTTACAGGTGTGAGCCACTGCGCCTGGCCCCTAATTGCTGCATCTTCCTATATAAAAATCTATCTCTATGTCCTTTCCTTGTCATATTTTGAGACAAACGTGGGATACCAATGGGGCAGGTAGCAGGTGGCAGGTTCTGGCTCAGTTTCAGTGCACATATAAATGAAAGGAAAAAACATAAAAATACTCAGAATAAAAGAGCACTAATTCTTCATTCACTGAGTAAACAGATATATACTAAGTGCATGTTATGTATTGTATTAGCTTATTTTGTGGAATCCCTGAGGTTGGGTAATTTTTAAAGAAAAGAGGCTTGGTGGCCGGGCTCGGTGGCTCAGCCTGTAATCCCAGCACTTTGGGAGGCCGAGGTGAGTGGATTGCCTGAACCCGCGGGTTCGAGACCCGCCTGGTCAACTTGACAAGACCTCATCTCTACAATAAATCAAAATGAGCCGGGCGTGTAGCGCATGCCTGTAGTTCCAGCTACTTGGAAGGCTGAGGCAGAAGGATCAGCAGAGCCCAGCAGGTCGAGGCTGCGGTGGCCGGGAGTGGCCACTGCACTCCAGTCTGGGCGACTGAGTGAGACTCCAACTCAAAACAAACAAACAAACAAAAAATAAAATAAAATAAAATAAATAGAAAAGAGGCTTGGCTGGGCATGGTGGCTCAAGCCTATAATCCCAGCACTTTGGGAGACCGAGGCGAGGGGATTGCCTGAGCCTATGGGTTCTAGAACAGCCTGAGCAACTTGGCAAGATCTCATCTCTACAATAAATCAAAAAATGAGCCGGGCGTGGTAGTGCGTACCTGTAGTTCTGGCTACTTGGAAGGCTGAGGTGGAAGGATTGCCTGAGCCCAGTAGGTCGAGGCTGCAGTGGCCATGAGCATGCCACTGCACCCCAGCCTGGGCGATGGAGAGGGACTCCAACTCAAAAGGAAAAAAAAGAAAAGAAAAAAGAAAAGAAAAGAAAAGAGACTTATTTGACCCATGGTTCTGCACACTGTACAGAAAGCATGGTGCTGGCATCTGCTTCTGGTGAGGCCTCAGGAAGCTGCAATCATGGTAGAGGCCATCAGAGTTGTGGCCAGAGATGTGTCCACTGAATTTGGTTACGAGAAGCCACTGGGAAACTAGAAGTCCAGTGTCACTGGAGAATCAACCCAAAAGCTAGATTGGATTATACAGAAGAGTAAATTGGGAGGGAACAGGTGTGTCCCATGGCAATAGAGGAAGCAGGAGAGAAGGTGGTACCAGGCTCTTTTAAACAACCAGCTTGCCCTTGAACTAACAGAGCAAGAACTCACTCATGACCCCACCAAGCCATCTGTGAGGGACCTGCCCCCATGACCCATCACCTCCCCGCAGGCCCCACCTCCAACATGGGAGACCACATTTCAACATGAGATCTGGGGGACACCAACCAAACAAGATCATGCACCCAGCACCAGGCTGGCTGGTGGTATTGACAGGGCTTGAAGCATCCTTCCACCACTTCCAACCTTGCCTGTTTCTCATGTGATGAACTTGTCTCACACACCACTGAAACTTTGAACTTGAGAGATATAAACCACAATAAGGTCTGATTCCACCACGCCCACTTTGACCTCTTGAAATGTTAGACAATGTGCTCGTTTCACGCAGGGCTTCTCCACTGAGGCACCGTTGACACTCTGAACCAATAATTCTTTGTTGTGGGGGCTGCCCTGGGCATGGCAGTATAATCAGCAGCATGCCTGCCAGCCGCCAGTGATATCTCCTTCCTCACCGCCCTCCCACCCCCTCAGAGTGTGACAAAGTCTCCAGACATCAGGAAGTGTCCCTTGGGGGCAAAAGAGCAGCTGGTTGGGAATCACTGAGTGTGATCCTATTTTTGGAGAAAAGTTTATTTAGTTCTAGAGATACGACCACGTGCCAACCTTGCCAGTTTCTCATGCAATGAACTTGCCTCGCACCCCACTGAACCTTTGAACCGAGAAATATAAGCCACAATAGAGTCTGATTCTCAGATAAGATAAATGGGCTCCTTAAGCACTCCAGTTGAGTTGAGTGACATTTCCAACTCACTTACGAATAGCAGAACAAACACAGCTCTATATTTTTAGCCTTGGGAGGTTTATCTTAAACCATATACGGCCGATAAAAATGTGAAATCTAAGCTCTTAGGATTTCTCTTGAGTTAACCAGATGGTATGCTTGGGATCTGTCTACAAAATCTTTCCATTCTTTTCAAATACAAACCTATTTTTTACTTTCCACTTTAAGATCAGATGCTTTTAGACCGGGCACAGTGGCTCATGCCTGTAATCCCAGCACTACGGAAGGCGGAGGCAAGAGGATAGCCTGAGCCCAGGGGTTCGAGACCAGCCTGGGCCACTTGGCAAGACCTTGTCTCTACAATAAATAAAAAAATTAGCCGGGCGTGGTGGCCGTGCCTGTAGTTCCAGCTACTTGGGAGGCTGAGGTGGAAGGATCACCTGAGCCCAGCAGGTTGAGGCTGCAGTGGCCATGAGGTGCCACTGCACTCCAGCCTAGGTGACAGAATGAGACTCTGAGTCCAAAAAAATATATGTTTTTAGATTCTTTCAAAATGAAAAAAATCCAGGCTACCTTAGACATTAACTAAACTATCACGAGGCCCGGGACTTGTGACAAATCTAAGAGAATGTCATCCACCTTCCTGTTCATTGTCCTCACCTTCTAACACCCTCACCTAACCAGGCTTCCAATCTACCCTCAGAGTGATGGCAAACTCACTCACATTCCTTACTCTGTGCCAGATAGCATTCTAAGCTCTTTTATATATTTTTTTAAAAACTCTTAATGTTTTATTTTGGCTTAATTTCAGGCAGAAAAATTACAAAAATCATTTCAAAGAGCTCCTGGATAGCTTTCACCGAGATTTACCAATTATTATCATTTTACTATGTTACCCCCACCCTGATAGTTCATGCTCATGCGCTGTCTGTCTGTCTTGTTGTCTCATTGTGATCTTGTTCTTAACTCAACAGGTTACATTCCTTTGACTCCATTTTTAGTTTGATGCTCAAATTGTCCCAGATTTGGCCAGTAAGAGGCCCTTTACACAGGATCCTGTGACCTTTGACAGGGCACAAAACGATGTTCCAGGCTCATCTTGTGTTTTCCCTTCTCTGGTCTTGAAATCAACCACTTCTGCAAGAAGTCTTGGCTCTTTCTTTCTTTCTTTTTTTTTTGAGTCGGAGTCATATTCCATCACCCAGGCTGGAGTGCAATGGCATCCTCACGGCCACCGCAGCCTCGACCTACTGGGCTCATGTGATCCTTCTGCCTCAGGCTTCCAAATAGCTGGAACTACAGGTGCATGCTACTGCGCCCGGCTAATTTTTTTGTTTATTGTAGAGATGAGGTCTCACCAAGTTTCCCAGGCTGGTCTCGAACCCCTGGGCTCAGGCAATCCTCTTGCCTCGGGCTCCGAAAGTGCGGGAATTACAGGCTTGAGTCACTGCGACGGGCCAAGCCTTGGCTCTTTTTATCAAAGGAGCCACTGTGCTGGAGCCAGCCGAGTTTTGGTTCTTCTTAAGGGAGAAGGGACTTAGACATCAAGGTCTGGACATCATGTGGGCTCACTGCATTTGGCTTCAGTTAATTTTTTTTGGAGATTCTTTCAATGTGTTTGCTCATTTCATGATTTACGAGTGCACCTGTCCACACCGCACTAAGTGTTCGGTAGTTTTTGGCCCAAAACAGCATGACTCCTTTACCTCAACCTCCCTATTCACTTGATCTTGCCCCGAGTGACTATTTTTTTGTTTCTCTGAATGAAAAAAATTCTTCAAGGGGAACGTTTTGCTGATGTGGAAGAGGTGAAACAAAAAACAGCATCAAAATGGATGAGTTTGACCAGGCGTGGTGGCTCACGCCTGTAATCCCAGTACTTTGGGAGGCCAAGGTGAGAAGATTGCCTGAGCTTATGGGTTTGAGACAAGCCTGGGCGAAATCTCATCTCTACAATAAATCAAAAAATAAACTGAGCGTGGTGGCTCATACCTATAGTTCCAGCTACTTGGAAGGCTGAGGTGGAAAGATCACCTGAGCCCCATAGGTCGAGGCTGCGGTGTTCGTGAGCGGGCCCCTGCACTCCAGCCTGGGTGACAGAGTGAGACTCCAACTCAAAAAAAAAGGATGAGTTCAAAAACTGTTCTGGACAGTGGAAAAAGCATCTCGACAGGTGTACTGTATTTCACGGAGAGTACTTTGAAGTTGACCGAAGTTGACACGTGTAAGAATAAATACACAATCTTTTACAAATACATTCCATTTTTTGGGTCCCCCCCCCCTTGTATTTAAAGATAAAAGGCTGAGAAGGACACTAACCTCATGTGAGCATCACGCCCACTGAGTTCTTTTTTTTTTTTTTTTTTTT
>NW_007256213.1:21615-24336 GCF_000164805.1 Carlito syrichta | reverse complement strand
CGCTCCCGGCCACCGCAGCCTTGACCTGTTGGGCTCCGGCGATCCTTCCACCTCAGCCTTACAAGTAGCTGGAATTACAGGCATGCGTTACCACGCCCGGCTGATTTTTTGATTTATTGTAGACATGAGGTCTCGCTGCCCAGGGGGGTCTCGAACCCGCAGGCTCAGGAAATCCACTCACCTCAGCCTCCCAAAGGCGCGGGATTACAGGCTGAGCCACCGAGCCCAGCTCCCCACTGAGTTCTTTAGCGTTAATGCCGCACCCTGCTTTCTATCTGGAACAAATCCAAGGAGCCGACTTCACACAGGTTTGCTCTTCCCCTGGGAAGACCGGAGTGCGCGATTGCACCAGACGTGCCATGACCGGCTCTCTCCTCCCTGAGCACGAATTAGTCCTGAAGGATTTTCAGGTCTTCCTGGAAACAGGCTCTGGCGAGCCTACCCAGCCATCGGGCGGATGTGCCCAGGGCTCACCTCAGTGAGGCTCTGTCTCCTGCTGCTTATTCAGACTTCAAAGTCCTCCTGCAAAGCAAGGGGATTTGTATGTTTTAAGTGAAGGACAGCTGGGCGCGGTGGCTCAGGCCTGCAATCCCAGCTCTTTGGGAGGTGGAAGATCACTTGAGACCAGCCTGGGCAACATAGGAAGACCTTGTCTCCACAAAAAGTCAAAAAAACTAGTCCATCGTGGTGGTGTGCGCCTGTCGTCCCAGGTACTCAGGAGGCTGAGGTAGAAGGATCACCTGAAAGCCGAGCTCGGTGGCTCAGCCTGTAATCCACGCCTTTGGGAGGCTGAGGTGAGTGGATTGCCTGAGCCCGCGGGTTCGAGACCCGCCTGGACAACTTGGCGAGACCTCATCTCTACAATAAATCAAAAAATAAGCCGGGTGTGGTAGCGCACACTTGTAGTTCCAGCTACTTGGAAGGCTGAGGCGGAAGGATCGCCAGAGCCCAGCAGGTCGAGGCTGCGGTGGCTGGGAACGGCCACTGCACTCCAGTCTAGGCGATAGAGTGAGACTCCAACTCAAAAAAAAAAAAAGAAGGATCACCTGAGTCCGGGAGGTCGAGGCTGTGGTGAGCCACGATGGTGCCACTGCACTCCAGCCTGGGTGACAGAGTGAGACTCTGACTCAAAAAATAAAAGTGGAAGATAAACAGGATTATGGATTTTTAGACCAGGCCAAAGGAAATGATTAAGAAATAGTTCATGGTAAGATACTGGAAAGTTAAATATTACCACCTCTTGAGGTCAGGAGTTTGAGAACAGCTGGGCAACATAGCAAGACCCCTGTCTCTATTTAAAACAAAAACAAAAAGACCTGAACAGAAATCTCTTGCCTTTCTCATGACCACATTGCTCTGATACCAGTGTGAATTTATCTTTGGAAGATGTTGAAATAGCAAAAGAGGTATGTGGAACATAAAGGACACATACACTTTGAGAATGGTATCACAAAAATTAAAAAATTCAGCCCGGCGTGGTAACTCAAGTCGAATTTTCAATCTCAGTACTTTGGGAGGCCGAGGTGAGAGGATTGCCTGAGCCCGGGGGTTCAAGACCAGCCTGGGCAACTTGGCGAGACCTCGTCTCTGCACTAAATCAAAAAATCAGCCGGGCATGGCGGCACATGCCTGTGATTCCAGCGACTTGGAAGGCTGAGGTGGAAGGATTGCCTGAGTCCAGCAGGTCGATGCTGGGGTGGCCGTGAGCATGCCACTGCACTCCAGCCTGAGTAACAGAGTGAGACTCAAAAACAAAAACAAAATTTTAATTCATGTGATACCAACACCCAAAATTATTTTTTGAGTTGAGGTCTCACTCTGTCGCAGGTTGGGAGTGCAGTGGCACTATCATAGCTCACCGCAGCCTCTACCCCCTTGGCTCAAGCAATCTTTCTGCCTCAGCCTCCCATAGTAGCTGGGACTACGGGTGTGAACCACCACATCTGGTTAATTTTTGATTTTTTTGTACAGACAAGGTCTTACTATGTTGCCCAAGCTGGTCTCTAACTCCTGGGCTCAAGCAATCCTCCTGCCTCGGCCTCCCAAAGTGCTGGGATTACAGGCATGAGCAATCGTGCCCAGCAAAGGCCAGGAACTACAAAGGAACAGGGAAGCTCTAAAAATTATATTCTACAATATGAGTCCCAGTGATTCCATTGACTAAAAAGAAGGGGCGGCATTCAAAGCTGCCAGTATGTGGTGAGTAGATTCTCAGCTGAGTTCTGTCAAACCCACAGATCAAGGATGGATATAAAAATATCAGACACTAAGGGTGGTGTGATAGGGGACCAGACTAGAAATTCTCTCTGTATAGACCCATAAATACTTGGAAGTTTGATACACTGCAGATCAGTGGAGGAATGCTGAATTACTTACGAAATGTTGCCGGGACAGTTGGCAATCTATGTGGAAAATAAACAAAATAAATAACAGGAAGACTGAAGTTCTAAATATGAAAAGCAAATATTTAAAACGAGGGAATGAGCATGCCACTGTGCTCCAGCCTGGGTGACAGAGTGAGACTCCAACTCAAAAATAAAACATAAAAAATAAAACAAGGGAATGCCAAAGATAGGCAGAACATCCTTATGACTTTAAGGTAGAAGAGAGGTTTTTTTATTAAGAGACGGCGGTCAACCAGGCTCGGTGGCTCAGCCTGTCATCCCGCGCCTTTGGGAGGCTGAGGTGAGTGGATTGCCTGAGCCCGCAGGTTCAAGACCC
>NW_007256213.1:19732-21595 GCF_000164805.1 Carlito syrichta | reverse complement strand
GTAGCGCGCGCCTGTAATTCCGGCTACTCAGAAGGCTGAGGCAGAAGGATTGCCGGAGCCCAGCAGGTCGAGGCTGCGGTGGCCAGGAGCAGCCACCGCACTCCAGTCTGGGTGACAGAGTGAGACTCCGACTCAAAAAAAAAAGAGAGAGAGACAGTAGTCTCACTATGTTGCCCATAACTGATCATGGCTCACCGCAGCCTCAGCTTCCTGGGCTCAGGGGATCTTTCTTCCTCAACCACCTGAGTAGCTGGGACTACATGCATGTGCCAACACACCCAGGCAATTTTTTCTTTGACAGATGAGGTCTCACTATGTTGCCCAGGTTGGTATCCAACTCCTGACCTCAAGTGATCTTGCCACCTTGGCCTCCCAAAGCACTGGGATTACAGGCATGAGTGCCAGGCCAATTCCCTCTTTTAAAAATGAGCTTTATGGTCAGGCTTGGTGGCTCAGCCTGTCATTCCAGTACTTTGGGAGGCCGAGGCGAGTGGATTGCCTGAGTTCACAGGTTCGAGACCAGCCCCGGCAGCTTGTCTCTACAATAAATTAAAAATTAGCTGGGTGTGGTAGCGCGTGCCTATAGTTGCCGCTACTTGGAAGGCTGAGGCGGAAGGATCACACTGGGGTGGCCATAACTTCACCCCAGCTAGGGTGACAGAGTGAGACTCCAACTCACAAAAAAAGAGCTTTATTTTCTCTAGTCTAGATTTCTGAAAATCAATGAGCACTACAGCATATTTATAATAAGATTTTACTTACATAAAATGTCCATGTTTTAAGAATATATACAGGGAAAAAAAACACAGAAAGTATATTAGTCACAAAGTGACTGGAGAAACAGAACCAATAGGATGTACAAACAGGAAAGAGATTTCTTATAAGGATCTGGCTCACACGGTGATAGAGGCAGACACAACCCAAGCCCTTTGGGTGGTTAGGCAAGCTGGAGACCAAGGAGAGTGTGAGGACGGACAGGCCTGAGATCTGGGAAGAGCTGAGGTTTCCATTTGAGTTCAAGGGCAGGGAAAAACTGGCTCCAAGGCAGTCAGCGAGGGGGTTGTTCTGTTCAGGCCTTCAACTGATTGCGTTAGGCCCACCCACATTGGGTGGATTGTCTGCTCTACTGGGTCTACGAATTGAAATGTTCATCTCATCCAGAAGCACCTCCTCAGAAACACGCAGAATAATGTTTGACCAAATAGCTGGGCAACTCATGACCCATTATGCTTACACATAAAGTTAACCATCACATGGGCCAGGCACTGTGGCTAATGTCTGCAGTCCCGGCTACTTGGGAGGCCGAGGAAGGAGGATGGCTAAACCCAGGAGGTTGGGGCTGCAGTGAGGTTTGACTGAGTCACTACACTTCAGCTTGGGAAACGGAGATGTTGTCTCAAAAAACAATAAACAACTAAAATATTGCTCTCATAAAAACCCAAAGAATTGTCCTTTCAGCAAAATACTTGTCACAAGGCCAAATTTCTAAATATTTTCATATTCTAAATGTTTACTCTGGCTAGGCATGGTGACTCATGCTTGTAATCCCAACACTGGGAGGCCAAGTTTGAGACCAGCCTGGGCAACATAGCAAGACACCTTCTCTTCAAACAAGAAAAAAAAATTAGCTGGGCGTGGTGGCATGTACCAGTGTTCCCAGCTACTTGAGAAGCTGAGACCGAAGGATCACCTGTGCCCAGGAAGCTGAGGCTGCGATGGCCGTGATGGTGTCACTGCATTCCAGCTTGGGTGACAGAGTGAGACTCTGACTAAAAAAAAATAAAGTTTACTCTGACTTCAACATTTCTTTTTTTTGAGTTGGAGTCTCACTCTGTCACCCAGATTGGAGTGCAGTGGCCACTC
>NW_007256213.1:9088-19712 GCF_000164805.1 Carlito syrichta | reverse complement strand
GCAGCCTCGACCTGCTGGGCTCCAGCGATCCTTCCGCCTCAGCCTACCAAGTAGCTGGAACTACAGGCGCATGCTACCACGCCCGGCTAATTTTTTTATTTATTGTAGAGATGAGGTCTCGCCAAGTTGCCCAGGTGGGTCTCGAACCCGCGGGTTCAGGCAATCCACTCACCTCGGCCTCCCAAAGGCGTGGGATTACAGGCTGAGCCACAGAGCCCGGCTAACATTTCTAATAAAAAAAATGCAAGGCTTCATATGATTTCCAAATTCCTTTTATAGTTCTAGGACTATATTTCCAATTATTGTTATCACAATTTTGATACCTTAAACTTTCTCAGAGACAATTTTTATTTTCACTTGCTATCATGAATTTATGATAGTAAATATATAGTTTATTGGGGAACTATTGGAAGTGATTCACTTACATCTCATTGCATCGTTAGGAAATGTTCATATTTAGTGATTTTTGTGCCAAACTAAAATATTTGGACATCTTTCTAAAATTTTGGTTAAAATTTCCAGACTTATTCTCTTGCACTACATAGTACTGTCTATTCAAAAGCCAATAGAATTTTCACATATTTCTTGGTGGAATAATTATCTTGAATACTTACAGTAAAGTTTGATATTTTTATTTCTACGTTATCACTTTCAGATCCACAGCATCAATGAAGGCCATTCAACTTTTTCTTTCTGTGTCAGGGTCTCGCTCTGTGGCCCAGACTGGAGTGCAGTGGCATGCATGATCGTGGCTTGCTGCAGCCTCTACCTCCTGTGCTCAGGAGATCCTTCTTCCAAGGAGCTGGGACTACAGGCCTGTGCCACCACACCTGGCCAATTTAAAAAAAAATTTTTTTTTTTTTTTGAGTTGGAGTCTCACTCTGTCACCCAGACTGGAGTGCAGTGGCCGCTCCCGGCCACCGCAGCCTCGACCTGCTGGGCTCCGGCGATCCATCCGCCTCAGCCTTCCAAGTAGCTGGAATCACAGGCGTGCACTACCACGCCCGGCTAATTTTTGATTTATTGTAGAGATGAGGTCTCACCAAGTTGCACCGGCAGGTTTCAAACCCGCGGTCTCAGGCAATCCACTGACTCAGCCTCCCAAAGGCTCAGGATTAAATTTTTTTGTAGGGATGAGGTCTCGCTATGTTGCCCAGGCTGTCTTGAACCTGGGCTCAAATAAGCCTCCCACCTCGGCCTCCCAAAGCACTGGGATTAAAGGCTTAAGCCACCGTGCCCGGCCCGGATAGCATTCATCTTTTAATGTTTTGGTAATCTTCGAGGTTGTTGCTGATTTGTGTTTGATCATAAATGAACCTGTGCACCATATTTTAGTTGGTCTTTTTACCATTCTCACCTCCCACGAATTGCTCAACTATAGCTCTTGCCCATTTGAATTATTGAACTATATTCTTTTTATATTCCAGACATGACATACCTCATGATTGTTCATGTATATCCTTTGCCCATTTAAAAATACTGATTTATGTTACTTACCTATTTTTTGAGTTAGGGTCTCCCTCTGTTACCCAGGCTGGAGGGCAGTGGCACAATCACAGCTCACCATAGCCTGGGCTCAAGCGATCCTTCGGCCTCAGTCGCCTGAGCTGCTGGGACTACAGGTGCGCACCACCATGACTGGCTACTTTTTTTGGTTTTTGTAGAGATGAATTCTTGCTGTGCTTCCCAGGCTGGTTTTGAACTCTTGGGCTCAAGCATTCCTCCCGCCTTGGCATCTCAAAGTGCTGGTAATACGGGGATGAGCCCAGCCTGATTTATGTTATTTATATTAAGAAAAGTAGTAGCCGGGCACCATGGCTCATACCTGTAATCCCAGCACTTTGGGAGGTGGAGGTGAGAGGATTGCCTGAGCCCAGGGTGTTGAGCCCAGCTTGGGCGACATGGCAAAACCTCATGTCTTTAATAAATCAAAAAATTATTTGGGCATGATGATGCCAGCCTGTAGTTCCAGCTACTTGGAAGGCTGAGGAGGAAGGATCGCCTGAGCCCAACAGGTTGAGGCTGTGGTGACTGTGAGTGCTCCAGCCTGGGCGACAGAGTGAGACTCCAACTCAAAAAAAAAAGAAAAAAGAGAGAAAATTAGTCCTTTGTCTACATAACTTACAAATATTTCCCCCAATTTGTAGGGTTTCTTTCCCCAAAATAATTATTTTAAATTATATGTAGTCAAGTGTCTTGATCTCTTCCTTCTCCTTTGGCTTCTGGGTTTTATGTCCTCCTTTGAAAGTCCTATCTTCTTAAAGGTTATATGAAAAACTCCAATTTTTAAAATATCTGATACATCAGTAATGTACTGTGGTTTAAGGAGTGAGGTATACACACAGAGTGGCCTACCACGGCTTCATCAGACATTGCTAGTTACCCACCCGGCATCCATTCTTCCTGGCTAACAGATCCCCAGCCTTGTTCAGGGCAGCAATGAGCCCAGCTTAAAACACTTTCCTGATTCTTCTGCAGCAACAGATGGCCATGTGATTCCATTCTGTCCAGGGAGATATGGATGGAAGTCACTGAGCGGGGCTTCTAGACAGGTTTTAGATAAGGACCACTTTGATGGCCATGCTCCGTCTGGCCTTATTAGAGCCCTGCCGCTCAAGAGCCTTACTGTAGACAATACCTCTTTCAGGCCTTAGTTTTCTCATCTATATAATGAGGGATGATTGTATTCATTATTCATTAGATCTCTCAGGTTTTCCCTAACTTGAACGTGCAGTGAAAGACAAAGGACTACGAATACATAGTCTGAAGCCCACGGGATCTGGAATGGAATTCAGGACTGAATAACCGGGTTCACACATTCATTCAAAAGTACTGAGTGCACACTGACAAACATGTCAGAACGTGCCCCTGCCCTGAGGGAGCTGGCATTATAGCCAAATTAAAAAAAAATCCAGATGCTTACAGAGTCATAAGTTCTATGAATGAAATAAGCAGTGATATCACAGAGATTAACTGGGGCACGGAGATTTCTCTGAAGAGGTGGTTATGAAGTTTGTGTAACATGGAAAGATAGCTATGACAAAATGATAGATGAAAAATTGAGATGCAACTGGTAATTTCACCATTAAATGTGTAACCTGTCTAAAAGGTTTTTTTTAAGCAGGATTTATTGAGAGGACAGAAAAGCTCCCACAGTGGGAAGGGACCCAAAGAGGTTACCTGTCTAAAAGTTTTTAAAAACACTTAAAATGAAGCACTGTAACACATCCCTAGAAGTGTATAAAACACACAACTTCATGAACTGTTAAAAACCTAACCTCCGTGAATGAAGTCCTCCTCATGCCCCTTCAAACCCAACCCCTGCTCCTTTCCCATTAAGGGGGACCACCAAGCTCTTAGGGTGGGCAACTCTTCCTAGCCAGGAAAATGACAGCAGTTGCACAACGAAACAAATTTACCAAAAATCATCAAACTGCACACTCACAATGGATGAACTTTCAGGTATACAAATGATAGCCTGCCACAGCTGTTTTAAAACACTATAGCTATTTGGGGATGTGTTTGAACCTCATATAAAAGTAAGACAGTACACATTCTTTGGAGTCTTTCACTTAACATAATCCTTGTGAAATCCATGTTCTTGCATGACATTATTCATTTTCATTGCTGCAGAATAGTCCATTGTTTAATCATTATCATTTTTTGAGACGGGGTCTCTCTCTGTCATCCAGGCTGGAGTGCAGTGGCACGATCACGGATCACTGCAGCCTCCACTTCCTGGGCTCAGGTAATCCTTCCGCCTCAGCCTCTCGTGTAGCTGAGACTACACGTTTGCACCACCACACCTGGCTAATTTCTAGTTTTTATAGAGATGGGTATTGCTATGTTCCCCAGGCTGGTCTTGAACTCCTCATCTCAAGTGATCCTCCTGCCTCGGTCTCTGAAAGTGCAGGGATAACAGGCATGAGCAACCACGCCTGGCCTTCACTGTATAATTATACCAACTTATTATTCTACGTTGATGAACATATTCCCGACTTGTGGCTGAGGACTGTTACTATGCACATTTTCTTGCACGTCTCTGTGGCATATGAGCACCATTTCTGTCAAGCTACGCCAAGAGTTGAATTCATTGTGACACCATCTTTTCAACCAAAAGCTCTGACAAAGGAAGTCTGACTTTGGAACATCAGGTATGGCGTCGACTTCCCTGCTCAGTCTCATTAACTGCCACCCTTGGCCACACTGGCTTGCAATTTCTTCTGCTCGGCTGCTACTTCCTCTATTGGGCCAGTCCTCCCCCCAGCCGCTTGCCTAGTTCCCTTTTCTTTATCCCAAAGATTTCTGATTGAGCATCTGAAGATACTCACCACCACAGGCTTTCTTCCCTTTTGCTGCAATCGTTTTACAATTTGTGAAGTTAACTGGCTGTCTCCCCAGCGGTATCCACTGCCAGGGTCGGGGGGTGTGAGGTCTTTTTTGCATTGTACCTGACTCAGCACAGTACCTGGCTGGCACATACGGGAAGCGTCCACAAACACTTAATGAATACTTGTCCTTTCACATCCAGGGTACCAAATTCAAATGCTGTTTCTTCTCAAAGTATTCTTCTTCAGGCCGCCACCAGTACCATTGTTTGAAAATACATCTGTAGCCGGGCTCGGTGGCTCAGGCTGTAATCCTGCGCCTTTGGGAGGCTGAGGTGAGTGGATTGCCTGAGCCCGCGGGTTCGAGACCCACCTGGGCAGCAAGACCTCATCTCTACAATAAATCAAAAAATCAGCCGGGCGTGGTAGCACATGCTTGTAATTCCGGCTACTTGGAAGGCTGAGGCGGAAGGATCGCCGGAGCCCAGCAGGTCGAGGCTGCGGTGGCCGGGAGCGGCCACTGCACTCCAGTCTGGGTGACAGAGTGACTCCAACTCAAAAAAAAAAAAAAGAAAAGAAAATACATCTGTATTAGATAAATGGTTTTGTTAAGTTCCATTTGAAAAAGAGGGACTTAGCACCCAGGCCCATCATCATAAACAAGAATATCTCTACTGTTTTCCACGGAGAGACTATAATTATCATAGCAAGTAATTCTCCATAAGGATTACAAAACATATGGGTTGTCTCATTATCAAATGGTGCTTACTATTTAAGAGATACTTTACATAGACAACTGCTTAATTTCACAAAAGTAGAATCTTATAAAATAGAGCAAAATGTAGAATTTTAATCACTTATTCAACAAGTCCTTATTATGTGAATAGTAGCAATCTGCTTTTGTATTATCTTTTTTATCACCAGATGACAATTCTCTCCCCATAATCAGTCATTTCATGTAATTTCACTTGCTCTTGTGTAAATAGTAAGCTGTTTCTGCTTGCTTGGTTTTTAATAAAAATTGTTCAGTGGCAAGTATTATAGAAAAACCAGGCCGGGCTCGGTGGCTCAGCCTGTAATCCCAGCACTTTGGGAGGCCAAGGCGAGTGGATTGCCTGAGCTCGCGGGTTCGAGACCCACCTGGGCAATTTTGCTCTTTATCGTCTGTACAATAAATAAAAAATTAGCCAGGTGTGGTAGCGCGCGCCTGCAGTTCCGGCTACATGGAAGGCTAAGGTGGAAGGATTGCTGGAGCCCAGCAGGTCGAGGCTGTGGTGGCCAGGAGCATGCCACTGCACTCCAGTCTGGGAGATGGAGTGAAATCCAACTCAAAAAACAAAACAAAAAAACCAAGGTTTCTATTCTTGAAAAATTTAATTGACTTAAATTCTAAGTGTTAGTTTAGCCAAATAATTACATGTAGAAATGCTTGCTTTTCCTTAAGTATTAACAACTTTTATACATACTAATAACAAGTTAATTCAAAAAAAAATTTTTTTTTTTTGAGTTAGAGTCTCACTGTCGCCTAGATTGGAGTGCAGTGGCCGCTCCCAGCCACCGCAGCCTAGACCTGCTGGGCTCCGGCGATCCTTCTGCCTCAGCCTTCCAAGGAGCTGGAACTGCAGGCATGCACTACCACGCCCAGCTAATTTTTTGATTTATTGTAGAGATGAGGTCTCGCCAAGTTGCCCAGGTGGGTCTTGAACCCACAGGCTCAGGCAATCCACTCACCTCAGCCTCCCAAGGCACGGGATTACAGGCTAAGCCACCGAGCCCGGCTAAATTAAAAATATTTTATAAAAATATTCTACTTTTCATAACAATATCTAAGTAAAAAAATAATCTCAGTGATAGAAGGGCACTGAACTGTTTAAAGGAGATGATGCTTAAGGAGTTTTTTTCAAGCATTTACAGACTATAAATCAAATTCTCTTCAAAGCAAAAACTTGCAGGTATCTTGCTGAAAGTAGAAAAGTTGAAACCAGGATTGCTACCAATGTCAGTGTGAAACAGGGAAATACTTTACCACTGCTCTTAATCCTCTCTACGCCTTATTCTCTAGTTTAACATCCAATCTGCAACCTCAGCATCATCAAGACTCAAAGGAGAAACCCAACCCAAAGCTTCATTTAATAAAATGTGCCTTATAAAGGCAACACTCCCTACACTGTTTTTCATATCACTGCACCCCATAAACATAAAGTAGGGTCTAAATTTTACACGGTTATAAAGAAAATATAATTACAACTTTCTTCAAAAATATCTTTTTTTCGAGTCGGAGTCTCACTTTGTCACCCAGAATGGAGTGCAGTGGCACGCCACCCCAGCGTCAACCTGCTGGGCTCCGGCGACCCTTCTGCCTCAGCCTTTCAAGGAGCCAGAACTACAGGTGCACGCTACCGGCTTATTTATTTTTTATTTGTTGTGTAGATGAGGTCTCGCCAAATTGCCCAGGCTAATCTCGAACCTGAGGACTCAGCCATCCACTCGCCTGGGCCTCCCAAAGTGCTGGGAACACGGGCTGAGCCACAGCACCCAGAAAAAAATATGCTTTGAAGGGCAAAGATAAAAGAATGTCTAGTCTTCTTTATGTCAACATCATATTTAGGGATTTACTAAAAAAAAAAGTCAACGAATTCTCAAACACAAAATGCTGCCAGGAAATTATAGCTGACCACTGAAAAATGATTTTGAATAGGATGAGTTCACTTATACACAGATTTTTTTCAACCAAATTAGGATAGAACATACAGTATTCGCGGGAAGGGAAATCTGTGTATATGGAGGGCTGTGTAGCTACCGGGCTCCGCAGGGATGACTATGAGCCTTGAATATGTGAGGATTTCCGTGTTTTGGGTGGGGGTCCTGGAAACAACCTCCACATATACCAGGGGACTATATACAAGTGAGAAATTCAGTTATCTTTGTTTTGAGTTGGGGTCACACCATCGCCCAGGTTGGAGTTGCACCACCACGGCTCACTGCAGCCTCCACTTCCTGGGCTCAGGTGTTCCATCTGCTTCGGCCTGCTGAGCAGCTGGGACTACAGATGCACACCATCATGCCTGGCTAATTTTTTTTTTTTTTGAGTTGGAGTCTCACTCTGTCGCCCAGACTGGAGTGCAGTGGCCGCTCCCGGCCACCCCAGCCTCGATCTGCTGGGCTCTGGCGATCCTTCCACCTCAGCCTTCCAAGTAGCCAGAACTACAGGCGCGCGCTACCATGACGGTCTAATTTTTTATTTATTGTAGATATGAGGTCTCACCAAGTTGCCCAGGTGGATCTCGAACCCACCGGCTCAGGCAATCCACTCACCTCAGCCTCCCAAAGCGTGGGATTACAGGCTGAGCCACCAAGCCCGGCTAATTTTTTGATTTATTGTAGAGATGAGGTCTCGCCAAGTTGCCCAGGCGGGTCTTGAACCCACGGGCTGAACATTCTTAATCTGAAATTCAGAATGCCCCCAAATTTGGAAAGCTTTAATGCCAACATGGCACTCAAAGGAAAAGCTCATTGATGCACCCTGGAGTTCGCATTTCTGCATTGAGTGCCCACCTGCTCCATATTCTACAAATATTCCAAAATCTGAAACCTGAAACATTTATGGTCCCAAGCATTTTGGGTAAGGAATACTCAACCTGTATTAGTATAGAATTCTAAATTAGTAAAAATTACAGTGACTTAAAAAATACAAAGTAGATATTTTTATTTAAATATTGTTTAAATTTAGTCATTTCTACAAGTTTCGATGTAATAAACCATTGAATAAAACAATGCTTCCATAGCCTAATAAAAGCAGAATATTTTTTATTGTCAACAAAACTACTTGAATACTGTTATATTATTTTTTTTCATTTTTAGCGTAAGTGCACATTTTTGCCAGTGTTAGTCTTGAGGAATTGTGACACTTTTGCTTTTAAAATAATATCTTATTTCCATACAGTACTTTAAGATTGTGTGGCATGGCATTCTGAAACAAGTCTTAATAGAGCTAAAAATCACCCTCAGCAATTCTCTGCACTGATATATATAAACAAAGTAATATTTTTTTAATATCTTCGTAAATGGTTTCTTTAATTGAACCCTTGAACTTTATATTGCTTTTCAATTTCCCTTTTTTTTTTTGAGTTGGAGTCTCACTCTGTTGCCCAGACAGGAGTGCCAGGCTTGGTGGCTCAGCCTGTAATCCCGCACCTTGGGAGGCTGAGGTGAGTAGACTGCCTGAGCCCGCGGGTTCGAGACCCGCCTAGGCAAGTTGGTGAGACCTCATCTCTACAATAAATAAAAAAAATTAGCCGGGAGTGGTAGCGTGCGCCTGTAGTTCCAGCTACATGGACGGCTGAGGCGGAAGCATTGCCGGAGCCCAGCAGGTCGAGGCTGCGGTGGCCGGGAGCGGCCAGTGCACTCCAGTCTGGGCGACAGAGTGAGACTCCAACTCAAAAAAAAAAAAGAATGTCCAACATGTACATGAGTATTTGGGAAATTCCTGGAAACCAATTCATTATTAGAAATTGTCTTATAGATCTTAGAAATAAGATTTTATCATGGCTCACAAACTTTATAAATCTTCCTAGCCTACTTTGTAACACAATGTTTAACTACATTTATACTTTAATTTTTTATCAAAATCTCAATTAATTTACAACAATCTCACACTTCTCCTCTGGAGGATTATCATTTGCTGGTAGTACTACCACTTGTAACACTTAAAACACACACACACACACACACACACAACTCGAAGAGACAAACGACAGACACATATCTGGCTAGTTCTGTTAAAAAAGTACTAAAGATGTAATAATTAGACTGGAAATCATGATCTAGAAAATACTGTATAAAAACTATATAAAAATGCTGTGGTCTTTGTACAATTACTAGCTGCAGCAGTACTATATTGTGTACACATCTGGAAATCATATTTTTAAACTGACAATCTGTTTCAACCACTTTGCTTATTAGCACAGGAGATACTGGTTGAATGTGAAACAAGATAGTTCCCCAGATAAAAGGTTATTATTTTTAAATACCTTTTTTGGAACACAAATACATCATTTCAGCTTATATCATTAGGAATAAACATGATCCATATAAGTGAATTTTTTTATTCATACCTTAAAGCAATGATGATTTAAACAAATTAAGCCATGTTTCGATAGAGGTGGTCCTAAAACAAAAGACCTTGATTTATTGCTTGGTAAAATTCCACCACTTGGTCCCAACTCCCACACTTCTGGGGAAAGATTCCAAGGTCAACATTATGAATATTAAATACAATAATCTACCATAACAAAGTATCACCCTCAGGAATTTCTGAAGTGTTTGTTTGAACGTTTATTTTATAGTTGCTGCTTCTACAGCCATAGATCTTTTCTTACTGCTTCATATTATTAGTATTTTACATCCTACAAGTCCTATACTTCTGGTGCTCCTAATCTGTTTTTCTAAGACTATTTTTAAAAATCAGTACGTATAATTTTCCACAATATTCTAGCTCAAAGATGCTCCACACTTTTCCTGCAGCTTAAAATAAGTTTTTCTTTTTTTCATTTTTTTTAGGATCAGAGGAAAGGAAAAGAAGTGGGCTTGATAACTTGCTAATTTGTGGGCTTGCTTCAGAAGAGCTGGTAATTTCCTGATGGATAAGTTTGCCAATACATACATACCAAGAGCCGGCCCTGTTATCATACTGAGGACAGCAGTGAACTCTTCCAGGTGAGATCAGAATGGATAATACAACGATTTGCTAATAGTTAACAGACATTTGCTATTTTATGGACATAAATAAAATATTTTATCTACTTTACAAAGCAATATTAACTCAAGGTATAATCTAAAACCTATGAAACTATTTGCAACAAAAATTACATAAATAAAAATGTCTTAATATTTCCTTTGCAAAAATTGTACACTGGTTAGAGAGTACCTGATACTTGTTAAAATATCAAGTAATACACGATAGGTTCTATAAAACAAAACATACACTGGGAAGCATTTTATTTTTTCGATTTCATATAACACTGCTCAGGACCATAATATTTTAAAGGTCTTTCTCGCAACTTTTTTGATTTAGAAGTATCATTTAAAAATATTTACTGATGCTATAAATATTTTTTGTACATATGAAAGAATTTAATGACTGCCATATCATTATACCTTCTGCTCCTTTGGTCAGAAAGATACATAGAAACTTTAAATCAGACATTTGGGCATTCAAAAATGGTTTTGTTTTGTTTTGTTTTGTTTTGAGTTGGAGTCTTACTCTGTCGCCCAGACTGGAGTGCAGTGGCCGCTCC
>NW_007256213.1:2617-9068 GCF_000164805.1 Carlito syrichta | reverse complement strand
CCCCGGCAGCCTCGACCTGCTGGGCTCCGGCGATCCTTCCGCCTCAGCCTTCCAAGTAGCTGGAACTACAGGTGTGCGCTACCATGCCCAGCTAATTTTTTGATTTATTGTAGAGATGATGTCTCGCCAAGTTGCCCAGGCGGGTCTTGAACCCGCGGGCTCAGGCAATCCACTCACCTCAGCCTCCCAAAGGTGCGGGATTACAGGCTGAGCCACTGAGCCCGGCTTCAAAAATGGTTTTTAAAGGTATACTCAAAAAACCCAAATCTATATCAGCAACTATTAAAAATACTAACTATTAGTAGTTATTATTAAGAATTCTTAACAAGGAAGTTTTGAAGTATGTATGAGATTTTAAAAATTATATACAATTTGAAAAACAAACTTTAAATTTTAAATAAAAAAGATTAGTGGCCAAATTAAAAAAAAATTTGAGCATCAGATTTAATATCTTATTTTTTTCAGGCTACTCAGAAATATATTCTGTGAATAATAAGAAGTATTTCATAAATATATATGTATAAATATAAATATATATCTACAGGATCTGTGATACTGGAGAAAACATTTTAAAGAAAAAAAATTGCACTTTTGGATGACTAGGATGTTGTCAAATTGACCCTTCAAGAGAAATAAAATGATCAATCCAGGTGCTTTTGGCACAAGGTTTTAGGTGAACGTTAACACAATCTTAAAAACACAATGCTTTTACATTTTATTCACTGGAATATGAAGAACCAAAAAGAATTTAGAATTCTGACCAAAAATCCCAGATAACTGCTTAATTAAATACAAAAAATATTGTTTTATAAAGACCTTGAACCTGCCTTGACATCTGGAACATGTAAAATTTTATCAGCAACAGTTTTGTCCAACCCTTTCGGCAGAAATCCCAGCTTACACACAAATGTCGTCGCCATCCCTTACACATGTATGACTTGAATCACACCCCAGTATATAAAGACAAAAAATAAATGTATAATAAAAAGATTGGATAGATCAGAAGAGGCTTTTTGGTCTTGAATTCTTCACCCACTAGCAATGAAGCAGCACTGTAGGCAGCCCAAAACACGCCAAACAGCTTTAAAAAAAAGACAAAAGGCAGCATATTAGCAAGTAAGTATATTTTTTGGATATTATAGAGTAAGTATAACATTTGCAAAATTTTTAAATCAGCCACCAAATGTAACAAATAGTAAAACTTTTTAAAAATGTTAAAAACTTATTAAGAATGATCATCATTCTGCTCCTTGACTTCTGTAAATGTGGTCTTTTCTTATCAAACCTCGTAATAATGAAAATAAGAACCTAATAAATGAGAATCACTTGAGGTGCCTATTAAAAAGAGATGTGGGAAATTCATTCTAGTTCTGCTTAATTTAAATTTCTGAGGAAAACAGTTAGTTATCAGTCTTTTTTTTCCTTTCTTTCCCTGAGTCAGGGTCTTACTCTGTCACCCAAGCTGGAGTGCAGTGGCACTATCATGGCTCACTGTAGCCTTGACCTCCTGAGTTCAGGTGATCCTTCAACTTCAGTTCTCAAGTAGCCGAAACTGCAGGTACACACCACCACACCCAGCTAACTTTTAAATTTTTTGTAGAGATGAGGTTTCATCATGTTGCCTAAGGTGAACTCAAATTCCTGGGCTCATGCAATCCTCCTGCCTTGGCCTCCCAAAGTGCTGCAATTACAGATATGAGCCTCTGTGCCCCTGGCCTACTTATAGTGTTCCCGGTGATTACAATCAGGCAGCCTTTGAAAAAACTATTATTGGGCCAAATTGCAAAGAGAAGACTAACTGAGCCCTGCAAAGGAGACAATTTTCCTTTTGTCTTCTAAAAAACAGGAAAACAGATTAAGTGAAAATTTTACACATGTTTAGTAGGTATCAAAGTGTTTTCCTAGGAATATGTGGAAGTACAGGGTTGAATAAAAAGGAGAAAAAGAGATCACATTTTGGTCAAGAGTTCAATTAAATAAAATATACAAGGCCAGGCACGGTGGCTCAAGCCTATTATCCCAGCACTTTGGGAGGCCGAGGCGAGAGGAGTGCCTGAGCCCGTGGATTCAATACCAGCCTGGGCAACATGGTGAGACCTCATCTCTACAATAAAATAAAAAAAAATAAGTCAGGCATGGTAGCATGTGCCTGTAGTTCCGGCTACTTGGAAGGCTGAGGCAGAAGGATGGCCCAGAGCCCAGCAGGTCGACACTGGGGTGGCCGTGAGCGCGACACTGTACTCTAGCCTGGGCAACGGAGAGAGACTCCAGTTCAAACACACACACACACACACACACACACACACACACTGTGGTTTTCTGATTATATACATATAGATTTCAAACCATTTCCACTGAAAACTACATAGTACTTACTGACGTAATCACAAAGGCATTTTACAGCATAAAATTAAGAAAGAACTTTAAGAGAAATGAGGGAAAACTCTAATAGAAACAAACAGCACAGAGAAGGGTTTCTCAGCCTTGCAATTTTCTGGCATTCTAGGCTGGCTGATTCATTGTTGTGGGGCTGTCCTGTTCACTGTAAGATGTTAGGCAGCACCCCTGCCCTCTACATATTAGTAACACTGCCCCCCCAAAAATGCCTTCAGATATTGTCGACATCCCGGCAAAATCGACCTCAGCTGAGAACCACTGGTACAGAAGTTTAAAAAAAATGTAGACTCAGCGTGGTGACTCAGCCTGTAATCCCAGGACTTTGGGAGGACGAAGTAAGAGGATTGCCTGAGCCCACAGGCTCGAGAACACCCTGGGCAACTTGTTGAGACCTTATCTCTACAATATATCAAAAAATTAGCCAGGACTGGTAGCGCACGCCAGTAGTTCTAGCTACTTGGAAGGCTGAGGTAGAAGGATTGCCTGAGCTCGGCATATTGAGGCTGTGGTGGCCGTGAGCCACTCCAGTCTAGACGACAGAGTGAGACTCCCACTCAAAAAAAAAATTATGATCGATAGAGTCAATGGCACACTGTTAGTTGAAAGAATGAGGAAGGCCAGGCTTGGTGGCTCAGCCTGTAATCCCAGTACTTTGGAAGGCCAAGGCAAGTGGACCCAGGGGGTGTTGAGTCCCTGGGTTCAAGACCAACCCAGGCAACTTGGCCAGACCTCATCTTGACAATAAATCAAAAATTAGCTGCGTGTGGTAGTGCACGCCTGTAGTTCTGGCTACTTGGAAGGTTGAGGCAGAAGAATCACCTGAGCCCAGAGGGTTGACGCTGGGGTCGCTGTGAGTGTGCCACTGCACTGCAGCCAGGGCAATGGAATGAGAATCCAACTCAAAAAAAAAAACCCCAAAAAACAAGTACTTTATGTAGAGGCTACATAACAGCAGTTCTAAAAGTGGTGGTTTTAAAATGTTCTGTTTTTCATAAAGAAAAAAATTACAATCACTATATAATATACCTACATATGCCAAATCAGCCATTTATTTTCCAAATTTTTTCAACATTAATGCCAAATTTTAAGTTATATTACTATTTACTATTGATACCTGATATTATCAGTGAATATTTAAAATATGTACATGTTAATTTAACATAAATATCATGAACAAGTCTTGATTTTTGCATTGTAGAAAATATAATTTATCAGAACCATGTCTATCATATTTGATAGAATCTAACTATCCAATTAGAATTAACAGTCATTAAATAAATGTCCAGTGGAATTTTAAATATCCCCATTTAAGTCAGATGAAGTCATAAATATAGAGAAGAAAAACTCAACATTAAAAATTTCTGAGTGTAACATCCTGAAACCTGATTTGTCTGCCCCCGCCAACGCCACAGACACACTTTATAATTTTCATTGTTAAAAAGGAAAACCATGAAATACAACTGGGAAAATCAGTTAGGAAGGTCACTATTCTGAAATACTGCCAACTATTTCATAAACAGTTTTAGATTACAGTATTTTTAGTTGGAGGACTAGTATATTTTTGCTGTTGCAAATCGTAAACTACTTTATATAATACAAACTATTTAACTTACTTTTATAAGTGTAGACACCACTTCAAAGGATCCAACCACCAAAAGTATAGGGGCTATTACAATGAGAGGAAGTAATGAATATCCTATGACTCCAAGAACTTGGCCATATGCAACCTGTAAATTTTGCAAATTGTAAATATCATAAAAATCAAGATACGCATTTTAATCACTATTGAACATCAGATATTCTTTGCTGCATTTACATGAATGTAGAGACCACACAGAAATCATGAAGTATCACACCCATTCTATTTGAAATCCTCTCACAGCCTCCCAAGTGGCTGGACAGTCTCACCAACCACCAAGCTTCAAAGATCTTCAATCTGCTGCTGGACCCAAATCCACATTTCCAGTATTCATCTTTCTTGAGCTTCAGACTCACATATCTAACTGACTTCAGTTATTGCTGCTACCAGACATTTTGCCTCCACTTATCTTAAATTGCAGAAGGATTATTTGAAAGGACAAAACCACTCTATTCGAATGAAAAATTCAAGGTCTAGAGAAGCTGGATGTGACAGATGCAGACCAGAGGGAAGGAAGGGCAGGCAGGAAAGACTGAGAGAAAAAGATTTTTTTTTGTTTTAGTTTTTTGGGGTTTTTTTTGAGTTGGAGTCTCACTCTGTCACCCAGGCTGGAGTGCAGTGGCACACTCACGGCCACCCCAGCAAGACCTGCTGGGCTCCAGCGATCCTTCCACCTCAGTCTTCCAAGAAGCCAGAACTACAGGTGTGCGCAATCAAGCCCGGCTAATTTTCTTTTTTTAATTGTAGAGATAAGGTCTCGCCAAGTTGCCGGGGCTGGTTTTGAACCCGTGGGTTCAGGCAATCCACTAGCCTCAGCCTCCCAAAGTGCTGGGATTACGGGCTGAGCCACTGAGTCCGGTCAAAAAAGATTTTTTAGTGACCACTATGTGCCGGCTGTGATAGGGCTTCAAACGCTGTGAAGAGCAAAAGAAGTGACAAGCCCATGAAGTGGTGAAGTAGGCATTACTGCTCCTATTAGGAAGAAAGTGACTCTAAGAGAGAAAAAGAAGAGCAAAGACGGTAGGTAACAAGTTCCAAGTAAGGTCCAGGTCTTTCAACTTCTATATCAACAGTCCTAACGTCAAACAAAATGTAGCGGGACCCACCTTCATGCAAATATAATGCTAGGTTTGGACTAGGATATAAGAAATAATATATAAACAAACACAACTTTATGTGTCTACCAGAATTACTTTAAACTTCTGTAGGCAAAGTGAAAAAACTTCAAAGCTACTACTCCAAATTTATTCCACAGTTTTAGGTTCAGATGTTGGATTGAGTATATGTATTTAATATCATTCCTCCCTGCTGAAACTCCACTAAAAAAAAACAAAGAAACTTTTTAAAAAATTATCATTTTCTAGAGATGAGACCTCACTATGTTGCCCAGGCTGGCCTCAAACTCCTGGGCTCAAGTGATCCTCCCACCTCAGTCTCCCACCTCTATGCTCAGCAAAACTCCTTTTTATAAGAGGCATAAACAGGACAACAGCAATGTCACTTTGGAAACTGGAAAGCAGATGAACCAGAGCTAAGTAACAGACTCAGCAGATCTTTCCACCAAGGAAAGGGCTCAGAGTGTCTGCACCTAGCATTCAATATTCATGGAGCAGCCTGACACAAGCCAGTGCCCAGATCCTAATTTCTCTGCCATCCCCTCTCACCAGAGAATAAACTACTAGATTCCCTAGGCTTATAGAAATTCCTAAGGTCGTGTTTAATAGAGCAGTGGTTCTCAAAGTGTGGCCTATGGACCCTGGGGATCCCAGAGACTCTTCCAGATGATCAAAAGGTCATAAGGTTAAAACATTATTTTCCTTTTTCACAGGGTTGATATTGGTACTGACAGAGCATAAGCAATGGTGGGCAAAACTGCTGCCACCTTAGCACTATTCAAGGCGCCACAAACTGTACCAGAAGTTACTACTGTGCTCTATGAACACACACCCACAGAAAAAAGGGAAAAAAGCCAGTTTTCCTTAAGAATTTCTTAAATAGGCCAGACACGCTGGCTCAAGCCTGTAATCCCAGTACTTTGGGAGGTCGACGCTAGAGGACTGCCTGAGCCCGTGGGTTGGAGGCCAGCCCCAGCAACTTGACAAGACCTCGTCTCTACAATAAATAAAAAATTAGCTAGATGTGGTAGTGGGCGCCTGTAGTTCCAGCTACTTGGAAGGCTGAGGTGGAAGGATTGCTGGAGCTCAGCAGATCAATGCTGGGGTAGCCATGAGTGTGCCACTATACTCCAGCCTGGGCAACAGGGTGAGACTCCAACACACACACACAAAAATTCATAAATAAGGCAGTAAAAACAATTTTACTAACTATCAATCTTTGTGTATGTATCTTTTTAATATTCTTTTTTTTTTTTTGAGTTGGAGTCTCACTCTGTCGCCCAAACTGGAGTGCAGTGGC
>NW_007256213.1:2049-2597 GCF_000164805.1 Carlito syrichta | reverse complement strand
ACCTCAGCCTCCCAAAGGCGCGGGATTACAGACTGAGCCACCGAGCCCGGCTTCTTTTTAATATTCTATGTGACCCAAATGGGAAGTACACAGAAAGCACTTGCTTATCCCAAGGAAGAGCAGTTGTACTATTATTTCTGTGAAGAATTGAATTAGATTTTTTCCCACGGAACTTCATTTCTACTTGTCAGTCTCTGACAGACAAATTATGGTTATTCAGACTTGGGTATTGCAGGCATGTTCTTGAAAGTAAAGAAAAAGCTTGCTGTTTCAATGAAAACAACTGACAGTATTTGTTGCAAATAAAATTCTAGCTTTCAAAAAAATTAGAATTTTAGAAAACCTGTATCCCCTACAGTTTTTAGAAAACTTGTATCCCCTACAGTTTTCCAGTACAGACTTTTCTAATGAGATAGGTGGTGATATTCATGAAATTGTTTGATATTATATAATAAAATATGTCAGCCAGGCTCGGTGGTTCAGCCTGTAATCCCGCACCTTTGGGAGGCTGAGGTGAGTGGATTGCCTGAGCCCGTGGGTTCGAGACC
>NW_007256213.1:0-1278 GCF_000164805.1 Carlito syrichta | reverse complement strand
CAGCCATGGGTCTGTCAAGAATGCTCAAGCTATGTTACATAATACAACATGCCTGCTCACAGGGGGAAAACTGGGAAATAACTTATGTGTACTTCTTGATTTCATCGTACAAGACAAGCACAAAAGCACCACCCATGCCTCTGAGAACGTTGGACCATGCACCCTTGAAAAAAGCTTTGCCTCCTTCGTCATGAGCAATCTTCCTCCAGCAGTCAAGTGTGCCTGTGTACGTGATATCAGTTCCTTTGCGCCCTGACTGCATTATCATGCGGCGACGGACAGTGTCAAATGGATAGGAAGTCAACCCAGCAACAGCAGTGACAGACTGTGCAATCATCCAGCTGATGATGATGTGAGTATTCTTGGGATCTGGAAGCATTCCTTTTGCAGTATCATAGATACCGAAGTAGGCAGTTCGGTAGATGATAATACCCTGCACAGACACGTTAAAGCCTTGGTACAGGCCCTTAATCCCATCAGATTTGTAGATCTTAACCAGGCAGTCACGGAGGCCTCTGAATTCCCTTTCAGCTCCGGCTTTACCCACATCAGTTGCTAGACAGGTACGGGCAAAATCAAGAGGGTACACAAAACACAAGGATGTGGCCCCAGCGGCACCGCCTGACGCCAGATTCCCTGCAAAGTAGCGCCAAAACTGGGTCCTCTTGTCCACACCACCCAGGAAGATCTGCTTGTATTTATCTTTGAAGGCAAAGTTGAGCGCCTGGGTGGGGAAGTATCTGATGACATTAGCCAGGTTACCACGCCAGAAGGACAGGACTCCCTGCTCCTTGGGGATATGGACCACACAGTCTATAATGCCCTTGTATTGCTTATCTGCAGTGATTTGTTTGCTGGCATGCTGCACCTGCAGCAGCAGCTTGACCCGCTCGATGGGCGCTACCGCAGTCTTGGAGATGGCCACGGCCACTCCACCTGCCAGGAAGTCCTTGGCGAAGGACACAGGGGCATCTGTCATGTTGAAAGGAAAGAGGAGGCAGGCGACTGCAAGACGGGACTAGGCTGGGAACCAGCTTTGACTCCGGGGCTCTGGCTACAACAAATCTTTAACTACTATCTGTTGAGTTTTGGTGTAGTAACAGGGAAGAATATTCACAATCATCTGAAAAGACTATTAAAGTACTCTTCCGAGCCAGGCTCGGTGCTCAGCCTGCAATCCTTCGCCTTTGGGAGGCTGTGAGTGGATTGCCTGAGCCCACGGGTTCGAGACCCGCCTGGGCGAGGCGAGACCTCATTTTTACAATAAAAAAAAAAAAA
>NW_007256212.1:464554-474864 GCF_000164805.1 Carlito syrichta | reverse complement strand
TTAGTCCGTTCACATTTAGGCTATAATTGAAATGCAAGAGTTGATCCCTGTCATAAGGTTCTTACAGAGTTGTTCCTGTTTATTTGTTGTCTTTCTTTGGGTTTTGGAGTTGGTTCATGTGTGTTTTTAATCTTTTGCCTGTACTCTTGTGCAGAATGTTGTTGTTCTTTTTTCTTTTTCTTCTGTGTTCAGTACTTTCTTAAGTGTTTCTTGTAGAGGTGGTCTGGTAGCGGCGTAGGTTCGTAGGGATTGGATGTCTGGAAAAGATTTCAATTCTCCCTCATTTATGAAGCTTAGTTTGGCTGGGTAGGTTATTCTTGGTTGAAATTGTTTCTCTTTTAGAACTTTGAAGATAGGGATCCAGGCTCTCCTGGCCTGAAGGGTTTCTGTTGATAAATCTGCTGTTATTCTAATTGATTTTCCCTGGTAGGTAGTCTGGCCTTTTTCTCTTGCTGCCTTTAGGATTTTTCCTTTCATAGTTACTTTGTTTAGGCGAATTATTATGTGTCTGGGAGTTGGTCTTCTCGTTTGTTGTCTTGCAGGGGTTCTCTGAATCTCTTGTGTTTGAATTTTTTCATCCTTAATGAGATGAGGGAAGTTTTCTTGAATGATTTCATGAAATGTTTGTTCCAGTGTGGCTTCGGTTTCTCTTTCTGCCTCAGGAAGCCCAATTATTGTTAGGTTTGGTCTCTTGAAGTGATCATTCATCTCTTGCAGGTTTTGTTCTGTCTTTTTGAGCTTCTTTTCTATGCTTTTGACAGTTTGGGTTAGTTCTGTGTTTTGGTCTTCAAGCTCTGAGATTCTTTCTTCGGCTTGGCTGATTCTGCTTTCCATGCTTATTAGTCTGTTGTTCATTTCCATCACAGTATTCTTTACTGCTGTCATTTCTGACAACAGCTCCTTCCTATTTTCCTCTTGTCTCTCCTCAATTTTCTTAATTCTCTCCATTAATGTCTTGATGTCTGGGTTTGTTGCATGCAGCCAGTCATTCTGGGGACTCTTCATTGTCTGTGTTCCAGAATCTGTTTTCTCATTGTCTGATCTCCCAGGGGTCTGTGTAAGACCTATATTCTTCTTTTGGTTTTTCTTCATTTGTGTGGTTTTTCCCCCTCCTTACTTTTTCCTTCCCTCCACGTCACCGTCTTCTTTAATTCTGTTATTCAGGGGTAAAGGGATTGGTTTTACTTCTGTTTGTTCAATCTCCTATTCTTTATGTATGTCCTCTTACTTTGTTCAATTCTGAAGTTGCACTGTAGGTTGGAGGTGGTCCTTTTTGCAGTTTTGAGATGTACTTAAGGGGAGAGCTGTGATTCAAAATCTGTCTGCAGGTCCTGGTATTCGCTGACAGGCGTGTGGATAATGTGCAACCACTTCCCACTGCCCTGGAATCTTTTCCAGGGCAGTGGGGCTGTAGGTTTACTCCCTGAAATAAAATGTGGTTAGCAGAGGGGAAAGAATGGAGCAGATAGTGGGTTGAAGAGGGGAGTGGAGAGATAGAGGAGTAAAGGGGGAAACAAACGAGTGTGCCAACAAATAGAGAGAGAGGCCTATACTGAAACAGATAAAAACAATAGACCACAGCTACAGTCGAAACCAACTCTCATACAAACAAAAATAAAACATATAGTGATGCTAACATACCAGCTATCCCACCACCTTATTAGTGTGCTGTTCCTCTATACAAAGACATGGTTTACAGACAGAATAAAAGAGAAGAAAAGGAAAAGGAAAAGAGAAAAAAGGGAACAATAGAGTAGGAATAGAATTAAGTCATTAAACTAATAGAATCAATGAAGCACACTCTGTGATATTTCGTTTAGGTCCAATGTCCTTTCAGGTCTGATTTCTAGTTTTCTTTTCAAGCTGGCAAATTAGTTTGCCGTTAGAGTCAGTTGCCCCTGATCTGCTGTGAAGGACAGTTCAGATCACCCTTCCTTCAGCACTTTGGCCTATGTCTTTATCAAGCTTGTTTCTCCCGTTTCGGTGTTGCTACCTTGAATCGCCAGCAGGTGGTGCTATCTCATCTGCTCGCCCCAGAGGGGGTGGGGCCGGACGGGAACAAGATGGCTGCCTGCCTCTGAGCAGGCAACAGGAGCCCCACGCCGGGCGGACAGGACAGTCTCGGATGCAGGAGCGGTGGCAGCGATCCCAGCAGATCTTCCCTGAAGCGGTTTGGTGTGGATCTCCTCCGGCCAGGTTGTGATGAGATACCCGTGCCAGAGGCTGCGGTGGCGGCGGCGGCGGCGACGGGAGTGCTGGTGGGGGTATGCCATCTTTTTATATACTTTTGTCTTTTACATTTAGTTGTGATCCATATTGAGTTAATGTTTGTGAAAGGTGTAAGAGTAACATTTTTTTTGCATGTGAATGTCCAGGTGTTCCAGCACCATTTGTTGAAAAGACTGTATTTTCTCCATTGTTATTACCATTACTTGTTAGTAAAAGATCAGCTGACTGTATTTATGTGGGTTTATTTCTGGACTCATTATTCTGTTCCATTGATCTGTTTGGCTATTTTTTTTTTTTTTTTTGCCAGTACCACAGTGTCTTGGCTATTGAGAAGTGTCAGTCCTACAACCTTGATCTTCTTCCTCAATATTGTGGGTTTTTGCCTCTCCACATAAACTTTAGAATTAATTTGTTGATAATCACAAAATTACTTCCTGGACTTTTTTATTGAATTTGCACTGAATCTAGAGATTGAGTTGGGCAGAATGGACATCTTGACAATATTGACTCTTCCTATCCATGGACATGGACTACCTCTCTATTAGTTCCCCAGTAGTTTCTTTTATCTGAGTTTAATCATCTTCCTTATATGGATCTTGTACATGTTTTTTAGACTTTTATATGAGTATTTTGTTATTAGGAGTGCTATTGCTCATGATAATATGCTTTTAATTTTAAGTGAGCATTGCTGGTACATAGGAAAGCAACTTTTATGTATTAACTTTGCATCCTGAAACCTTGCTGCTATCACTTATTAGCTCAAGGAGGGTTTTTTTGTTGATTCTCTCAGATTTTCTACACAAATGATTATGTCACATGCAAACAAGGATCATTTTATTTCTTCTTTTCCAATCAGTACATCTTTTATTTCCTTTCTTGTCTCATTGCATTAGCTGGGACTTTTCAGTATGATAATTTTGAGAACCATGGTGAAAGGTCGACCCTTTTCTTGCTCCTGATGTTAGTGAGAAAGATTTGCATTTCTCTCCATCAAAATCATTTTTAACTCCAAAAATAATGCATGTAATCATTAATCGTTCAATAATTCTCTTCATTGAAACAAAGTGACAGATAAGCCATTTTCCCCCAAACTGCCAATGCTAGAGATAGGAAGCCAAAGTAATTGTTTTGTTTAATACACTATTTCATATTTTAAATGTGTGTTTATGTACACAAATATAGACATATAGAAAGGGCATGTGTGTGTTATATTGACATACACATTTACGTATATCTTTCTAAATTATGTTAAAAATAGAATGAAATTATTAACTGTCAAATGCTGTTTAAAAAAAGCAAAAGAATACTAAAAAGTGTATTTTTGTATTTTTTTTTTACTAATGCCATGATCAAAAAAATCCTGATCCTCGGGAGTTTAGGACAGAATGGTGGGAGAGAAAATTGAGATAGCATTTCTAGGTAAGCCTTTTGGGAGTTTAGCTCTCAAAAGCAAGAGTAAAACAGCAGGAAACACTGGATGTGACAGGAGAACAGGTAGAAATTTTCCTAAATTATTTTCATTTAAATATAAAAAGAAAGCCTGGTTCTCTTAAAGATGGAAAGGGTTTGTTTTCCCGCACGGTTGTGAAGTGGTGATTGGTCTCTGAGAGATCTTAAATACTGCACTCAGGGAAACTAGGACAGTAGCAAGTACCTCAGAAGACAAACATTCCCATCGGATCTGCTCAAGCCCACAGCCTGTGCTGCAAGTTTTTCTGCCGTCTGCTCTGCAGACAACTGGCATCAGAATTCCTCGAGTTTTTGTGAAAAACATATGTTCCCAAGCTCCACCTCAGACCTACTGACTCGAAATTCAGGTCATTTATGTAACAGAACTCTTTGGAGTCACACTTACACATACTGAAGTCTGGAAACCAGTGATGCCACTTTCCACGATAACCAGAGTCACAAAGCTAAATGTCCATAGGGACCAGGCTGCACGACACTTCAGAGCCAAAGATACCATGAAGGGAGCTGTGGTAAACCGGGGTCCAATTTATACATTCTTCAAGCGCCAAGTGGCTGGATTTGTGATGACTCCAGGAGGAAGCCGTGTGTAGCAGCAAGGTCACATGCTGAATACACGGACTTAATTGGGCCAGAAGGTGAATCAAGGCTACTGAGAGTTCCAGATGCCCACACCCAAAAGATCTGTTTTAATCAAAGTTTTCAAAGGTACCCAAAGAACCGAAGGTGATATCTCACTCAAACTACGGCATGCAAGGAATAGACATCAAATGACCAGAGTATCAGGCAAGGAACGAAAAGAAGGAACGAAGCCTCCAATTACTGTGGTAGAGAGGCCAGTTGCTTCGCATCGAGTCATGGAGTACCATGGCAGTGGAGACAGAGGCACATGGTTGCACCTATACAAATTCAAAAGAGGTCACCATAAGGACTGATTAAGGATGAAGCTGAAAACATGACCTGGGTGCACAACATTTCCTGATTTGTGAAATGACATTCTGGCTAACAGTGTGAGCTGAGGGTACCCCCTTTGGCAGACCAGAAGGACATGTCCACCAGCAGTGTGGGAAGGTTTGAACTGAGAGCAAGAAGCTTCCACGTTGATCCCCACACAACATTGTCTGTAAATAACCTTGTCAACTTTGTGAGGCAGGACTCTCAGCCCATGCAAGGTGGCACATGCTCTTTTAGTTTGCAGCTCTCAGAAGGCATAGTAATGTGGACCTGAAGAGGTTATTCCATCCAAAGACATTGCCTCTGCTGTGTTCACTTGAGGAGTGTGCTGAGTCCTCATAAAAAGAGTTGGGGGTGTAAGAAATAGAATGATTTATTTTCAAGATGAACCCTGAGCCATGTTTAAATGCCTTTGCTGAGTCACTTACTGCTTCTTCGTGCTTCCTTCTCGCATGTGTTTTACTTTGGCGGGCTGCATGTTTAAGCTTTTGGCAGAATTCAATCAGAATAGTAATCCTGTAAGCTGACCGGCAAATAGGACATGGAAATGAGATAATTCTGCAAACCAATCGACATGTGACATGTAGGCATCCTACGGCAAAGCGTGTAACTCCTGCAAGTACTCCTCCAACAAAGAACCAAGAGAGGGGCGTGCATTCTAGGAATAAAGGTGCTGATTCTTCCTGCTTTGATGTGCCTGCCCACCAGACACCCAATCTCGCAAGACTGCCGTTAGAGTCTCACTTCTGCTGTACTCCGTGTCTCTGTGTCCATCCTTTGATTTTGGACAGGTGAGTTTGCTTCTCACAGGGGTAGAGGCAGCCACTTCCCCTGAGTGCGTGTAGGCAGATCCCAGCTCTGACTTTAACTCTGACTTCCAGACAAAACGAGGATGAGGTTGGCTGTGGGCCTCAGCGAGGGCTCGTAGTGTGTTCCCGCGTGGAGACCCTTCCTGTTCCTGCCCATGTTGTGGGAGGGAAGAAGGGGAGGTCTCTTTCCCTGGGGCCCAGTGAGAACACGGAGACAGTCACTTGTCAACGTTGGCTTGTTCTTCGAGAAGCAGAGACTGGCACCTCCTTTCACAGCGGGTTATTTGCTGAGTTCTCGAATCTGTGGGTCTCTGGACTGCGGAACCAGGGCCAGGAGTCATGTGGCGATGGAGTTCGTGGGAGAACTTGACCCGTGTGCCTGGAGCTTGGCCTCAAACAGAAAGACTGCTGCCAACTCACTCTCTCAAGAGTGCTGAAGGTCGGGCATTCTGGATTGGACTGTGTTGGGAAGGCCTGCAGGATGGCGGTGTGTGACGGGGAGGGAGATGGGATGCCGTTCCTCCCCATCCCAGTCCAAGTACAGAAGAGAAACTGCCCAGCTGAACACACAGAGGGGGTATCCAGTAGGAGAAGGTGGGGTCGGGCTGAGAAGTCATGGCTGCCTCTCTGAAGGGCGTTCTGGTGCTGAAAGGACAGTGCCATGAGCAGAGATGGTGGCATCCACAGAACCACCCAGAACCAGAGTGGAGCTGGGGCCACCTCCAACCCTGCAGATGAGCAGACACATCAGGCAGACACGGTCTCCTCCCAGAGCCCCCACCAGCCCCTGACCCGGAGAAGCGAGCACTGGGGGAGGAGGGGCCCCACCTCAGAGCACCCCTATCCATCTCAGGATGGAGCTGGGGGATGCATGTGAGGGGGTGGGCAGCTAGCATGGTGCCTTAGACATGGGCAGGACTGAGTCCTTAGTACAAACTCACAGCTCGAAACCTCCAATTGACCGGAAACTCATGATCCCAAGACACCAGAAACGGATCCTCTGCCCAGGGAGGACGGGCAATGTGACACATCCTACTTAAAAGTCTTTATTGAAACAACCGAAACAGACAAGTTACCTGTTGACAGTAGCCCAAAGAGATGATGAGCATCAGTATAGTCTGCAAATTAAGAAATTTGTTTTATAGATTTTTATTTGGTTGTTTGGATTGATGAGTTTAAGTGCTCAGAGAAAGTTTGCCTGTGACATCTCCAAATCATGTACACCAAGCGCTGAGTGACAAAGAGAATGAGATCTATCAAATTTTCTGACGTTATTTCCTTTTAAATACACTTTTAAAAATGATGGATAGCATATACAGAAAAGTACACTTATTAAAGGTGTCCAGACCCATGAACTTTACAAAATGAATGCGATTGTGAAGTTCCCCGACCCGAGTTAGGATGCAAGCCCACCAGCTCCAGCAATCCCTGCTCCGCCTTCTTCTCCCAACCTACCACGTCTTCCAAAATGCAGTCGCCATTTGGCTTTTAAAACCATGAGTGAGTTTTGCTTGTTTTAAAGCATCATATAAGCTGAAATATTTCTTAAGCAGTTGTTCTCTTGTTTTGTCTCACACCACATTATATTTTCAGGATTCATCAGTGTCTTTGCTCATTGTCATTGCTCCGTGAAGCCCGTGTTTACTTTTGCAATCAGAGTTATTTGGTTAGGGGAAGTTAATTTTTAGAATACAGGATGTCCCCTACATAAGACCTTCAAGTTGTGAACTTTCAAAAATGATATCATTTTTTATTTATCTATTCTACTACATGGGCATTTTGACTTCTGTAGTTTTGAATATTTTAAGTCATGCTACCATGGGATTTTTTGGTACATGTGTAGACGTTTCTACAGTACATGATTCAGAAGGAAAATATCTGGGTGGTGGGGTATGCAGATTGCAAATAGTTTCCCGAGTGGTGGTGACAGTTGATGGCCGACCACAGGCTGAGTTCCAGGAGCCACAGAGACAAACAAGTGGCATGGATATTGTGAAGAAATATTTTAAAAATTTTCCTGATCAGTTTTTCTAGTTCTTCTTAGTGGATGTTTGGTCTACCATTGTTGGATCAAATCACTCTCCCATACGGTCTTAACATTCCAAGAAATTTTTATTAAAAAAATTTTCCATCAGAGTTTATTTGTTTAGGGGAAGTTAATTTTTAGAATACAGGAAATCCCCTACATACGAGCCTTCACGTTGTGAACTTTCAAAGACGTGAACGTGCACTCACATGTCCAATCACGTAAGTTAGTTCACATGCTTTGGTGTACATTGTCATGTGTATGCATCCTCTGCAAGTAGTCGTGCTTTTGTGTACTTTATTGTACACTACTGTGTAGAGTACAGTGTCTTTATTTCAAGCCCAGGATGTCTGGAAACAAGTGTAAAAGCAGTGATGATGTAGCTGGTAGCAGATAGCCAATGGTATTAATTGAGTCTCTAGGCTAACTTTGTTAGATCTATGAACAGATTGGACTTACAAACGTGCCCTCAGAATGAGATTTGTTCTATATATAGGGGACTTACTGTATCTACATAACTTATTCATAAAATGAATGATTGTTATTTAAACATTCACCTGTTTTATGAATAGACTCACGAGTTTTCTAAGCTGACCTGAAAAACTTATGAAAAAACTAGTTTCAATATTTGCATCCATGAGAAAATTAATTGTGAATTTTGTAACTGTAAGAGTACTTTCTTTCTTTCTTTTTTTTTTTGACTTGGAATCACTCTGTCTCACTCTGTCACCCAGACTGGAGTGCAGTGGCCGCTGGCCGCTCCCGGCCACCGCAGCCTCGACCTGCTGGGCTCCAGCGATCCTTCCGCCTCAGCCTTCCGAGTAGCGAGAATTACAGGCATGCACTACCACACCCGGCTGATTTTTTGATTTATTATAGAGACAAGGTCTTGCTGCCCAGGTGGGTCTTGAACCTGCGGGCTCAGGCAATCCACTCACCTCAACCTCCCAAAGGCGCGGGATTACAGGCTGAGCCACCGAGCCTGGCTGTAAGAGTCCTTTCAAGCATAAATTCTTTCTTTCTCTTCCCAGACTTTGAAGCAACTCACTCACTGATGAGACATTATCTATCTGTATCTATCTACCTCTTGTCTGTCTGTCTATCTATCTATCTATCTGATATCTATTTATGTATCTATTACCTATTTATCAAATATCTGTCATCTATCTCTTAGTCTCTTTATATTTGATTCTATCCTCAGAGATAAGGATTCCTTTAATTACGTAGGAACAAGAACATGTATACATGCGTGATTCTCTAAAAATCTGAGATCACTTTATTGCACAAGAAAAAAATATAGAAATGGAAAATGTGAATTGCAAGAATTTTGGTAGGGATTTGGGGACATGGTTAAAGGAGACAAAATTTCAGGTAGGAAGATGGGAGGAATAAGTTTAAGAGATCGACTATACATCATACATTGTGGTGCTATGGTTAATATTAGAAAATTGCTGAGAGAGTTTTAGTGTTCTCATGATAAAAGAAAAAAGCTAAGCACGTGAACTAACGCATATACCAGTTAGCTGGATGTAGCCATCCTGCCGTGTATACATATATGAAAACATCATGTTGTACATTAGTTTATAAAATTATTTTTCTATTACAAATAAAATATATTGAAAAAAGAATTCTCCACTCCAATTTTCAGAGTTACTGAATTGGATCGGTTTTCCAGGCAGTACAGTAATGGAGTTCTGGTTCTCTTAAGAATTGCTCAGCAGGTGGGAGGCAGAGCAAAGTCAGCAAGGCTGACTCTAGACGTGGGCGTCTGTCGAGAGCCGGGACAGCGAGGATGGCGGTCTGCATCTTGCTCTTGGCCGAGTGAAGAAAAGCCAGCTGCATGCCTGCCGGTGTGCAGGTCTTCGTAGCCGTGCCCTCCGCATCCCAGGCAGCGTCCTCGCTGCCAGAGCTGGCCGGCAAATTTTCTTCGCTGGCGTCCTCCTGCTCCCTCTTGGCTGTTCCTAGGAAGGAGGGGTGATGCTGTGCTCCCGTTGACTCTAGGCCTGGGTGTGCCAGGCATCCACGAGGCAGCAACAGCTGTCGTCACTCACGGGACGCCCTCAAGTCATTCCAGCCCAGCCTGGCTCAGAACGTGGGAACCCCACGCGGTGATGGCAGGATGGGGGAGCGGGGATCGCGGCGTGTTTCCTCGCAGGGGCCAGTCCAGGGCCCCTTCTCTTCAAAGGAAAGCGTCGGGCAGCCCCGACATTCGTCTGTTGGAGAGCATCACGTTTGAGGACGTAACGGTCAAGTCCCATTCCACACAGGTGATGTGGACACACCACGGGCCACACACATGCATACATGCACACACACTCCACGTTGCAGTCATAAAGGCGACCCTCAGTCCATGTGCACTGATCACCTTCCCGATGCCAGCAGAAACTGGAGTCTCTTTCCTCCCCGAGATCACACATTAGTAAGAGAAACCGATTTACAAATAAGCAAAATCGAGCGTACGTCCTAATGCCCCATGCACTCTGGTGTGCCGGGCGTGTCCAACCCACTTGCTGCGTGTTGACCCCGTTTGTCTCATGGCGACCCTGACGGCAGGGGGCCTTTATTCCTGTCCCCGTTCACAGATGGGCACGCCGAAGCACAGAGAGGTTGACCCGACCAAGGTTGTCCACGAGTCAGTAGCAAAGGCAGGCGCGGGAATTCGGGCACACTCCACCCCCCAAGTCGCTTCTTCCCAAGCGTGGGCAGGGTGGGATCTGCTCGGTGCACCCCTGAGCGTCCTCGCCCCCTTCCGCTGTCTGGGTGGACACGTGCATCGCTTCCTTTGACCGTCTGGGCCTCGGGGTGCACACAGGCCGCCCGCCTTG
>NW_007256212.1:413191-464375 GCF_000164805.1 Carlito syrichta | reverse complement strand
GGGACCGGCCCGGGCACCGCCAGCCGTGAGCTTCCAGGCGGTTCCGACGTCTGCGGGCGGCCTCACTCCACAGCAGTACCCTGCGTGCGCACACACACATTACACAGATGCACACGACACACACCCACACGCGCATCACACAGACACACACACCCACACACATCACACAGACACACACGTACCACATATCACACAGATTCATACACATACCACACACGCACCTCACACACACGATACACACACCCCCTGCCACACATCGCACAGATACATGCATGCACCACATATACACACACCACACATCACACACAAACACACACATCACACAGACACCATACATCACACAGATACATACACACACCATACACACACACCACACCTCACACACAAACACACTACACACACCATGCATCACACAGATGCATACACACAAAATATATGCACACCCCATATACCCACACACACATCGCCAGACACACACAGACCACACACACACCACACAAAAACACACGACACGCACCCATACACACATCACACAGATATATGCATGCACCACACACACACATCACACTTTTCACACAAGCACACACTACACACACCATACACACATCACGCAGGCACACATTCACCACACATCACACTGATACATACACACGCCATACACACACACCACACATCACATACAAACACACACCACACATCAGATGCCTACACACATAATATACGCACACCCCATACAACCACACACACACACCACACAAACACACACTACCCACACCTACACACATTACACAGATATATGCATGCACTACACACACATCACACATTTCACACAAACACACGCTATGCATGCCCACACACAGACACATACACCCACTACACACACAGACACACCACAGTACCACATATAAAACACACCAAACACAACAAGCACACAACACACAAACACGCCCACATATACTACACACACCATATACCCACCACACAGCCGGCACACACAAACACATACCATATACATGCACACAGACACACACACCATACACACACACACACACACACACATGCACACGCACACGCACATATGCGTGCACTGTGTCGCCCAGCTTCCGTGGCCCAGCAGCTCAGAGGAAGACTTTGTGCCAGTCCTCAACAGCCACGGCCTCAGCCCAAGCGATCCGCCTCTCACGCCCCCCATCCCATGCCGTTTTCCACCGGACTGGTGCGTCCTCGGTGAGAGTGACGGCCAGCAAGTTCAGCAACTTTATGGAAATAAACGGAGGAAGGGCGCCGGGAGGGAGGGAGGGATGGGGGAGAGACTCCCTCTTGGTCCAGTGGTGACATCCTCACCTTGTCTCCTGCCTCACCCTTTGTACCAGAATAACCCAACCCAACCCGAATGCTTCTTTTTCCAGAGCAATGGCATTTTATCATATAATATATTAACGAGGGGGCTGGCATTGAAAGCCCCGGGGCAGGGGAAAGAACTGAGAAGATCTTAGTATTTTGTCCACCTTGATGGAAGGGGAGAGTGACCAGAAGGCTGGAAGTGTTACCTGAGCCTCTTCCTGTGGCGGCTGGATGCCAGGCAGGTCAGACCCCTCTCCAATGGCCATGTGAAGGCACATTCTCAACCCAACCTTGTAGGCTTTGGAAAACGTTTAAAATGAATGCATGGTATCTTATTGGATGTGGCATTATATGAATGTTAGCACACTACGTAATATCATGTCGCGACAGTCATAATGAGCGTGTGGGAGCCTCTTATCACTCCCAATGTCAAATGTCAAAATCATCTTCCATTGTTAAATTAAAATATTGCTGATAATTGGAGGTTGACAAGCCGTTGGAAGAAATCGTACTAGAGGCCTGTGGATACTTTGCCTGCCTTCCCACAGTGTGATATTTTACATGTCACAGCCGAGACGGTGACAACGAGGAGACCTCTGCTCTGTGCTTTCTCAGTTTCACTTGCAGTCATGTGTGTGACTGCGTGTGCCCGTGAGCATGTGCAGGTGTGTATTATATTATATACACCTTTGCTGTCTATAAGTTCATGTATGAGGGAGGGAATCCACAAAAACTGGAATTATCTTTTTTTTTTTGAGTTGGAGTCTCACTCTGCCGCCCAGACTGGAGTGCCGTGGTCACTCCCGGCCACCGCAGCCTCGACCCGCTGGGCTCCGGCGATCCTTCCGCCTCAGCCTTCCGAGTAACTGGAACTACAGGCCTGTGCTACCACGCCCGGCTGATTTTTTAAATTTATTATAGAGATGAGGTCTCGCTGAGTTGCCCCGCGGGCTCAGGCGATCCACTCACCTCGGCCTCCCAAGGCGGGGGACGACAGGCTGAGCCACCGAGCCCGGCCGCAAACGGGAATTACCTTTTGGAGGCCGGGCCCCTTGCGGTACAGGCCTCCCCCACTGGACGGGTGTTCCAGGAACCTGATGGAATCAGCAAATCAGACAGCATTGTGGTGCCAGGCTGCGTCTGACTCCAGTGAATTTTGGAGGGAGGTCTGTTCAGGGCATTTGCCCATTTCATGATGGATGATTTACACGTGCACTTGCCCACATGGCACTGAGTGTCTAGCAGTTTTTGATAAAAAATGACATGATCCCTGTGCCCCACTCCTGTATTTGCCTGATCTCGCCCTGAGCAACTTTTTGCTTCTTTCCCGGAATGAAAAAGTCCTCAAAGGGAAATGTTTTGCTAGCGTGGAAGAGGTGAAACAAAAACCGGCAGAAGCTCTAAAAGGCATCCACATTCACGGGTTCAGAAACTGTTCTGAGCAGTGGAAAAAGCATCTCAATAGGTGTATTGCATCAAACTAAGGGGACTGTAAAGGTGTCTGAAGTTTGAATGTGTAAGAATGAATACACAATTTTAGTGAATACATTCTGGTTTTTTGGGGTTCCCCCTCGTATGCACCACCAGATTGAAACATGAAACATGAAACAAAAGACAGTGCATGTCTTTTGCTCTCTTGTGGGCTGCACTGATTGTTCTTTTCACTGTTTCAAGGGCCCCTTGTGTCCCCACCCAGATCTCTCCTCATAGTCCCCGACCCCTGACAACCACTGATCTGTTCTCCATTTCTAGAACTCTGTCACTCCGGGCATCTGCTGTAAATAAGGTTGGTATTTTTCCACTTAGCATAGCCCTGGAGGTTCGTCCAGCGATGAGTGTCTCACAAGCTTTTTCTCTCCTTGCTGAGTCGTGTTCAGCTGTGTTGGACGTGCCATGGTGTGTCTGACCATCCGCCCATGGAAGGATGTCTGGGCTGTTTCCAGGTCTTGGATGTTACCAGCAAAACTGTACTCAGGGGCAGGTGGTTTGTGTGAAACTGAGTTTTTGTTGCTCTGGGATCAATGCCCGGGAGTGACCCTGTGGAGAAGTAGGTGGTTGCATGCTTAGTTTTATGGGAAACTGCACTGATTTTCTGGTGTGGCTGTACCACTTTCCACCTCCACCAGCGATGAATGAGTCATCTCATTCCTGCATCCTCACGGCCTGTGGGGTTCTCACCCTTCTTAGCAATAGATATGCAGTGAGTCTCACTGGGGTTTTGATTTTCGTTGCTGGATGAGTAGCCCTGAGCATCTTCTCACATGCTGGCGTGCCAGCTGCCATCCTCACAGGTGAGGTGTGTGTGCATGTCTTTTGCTCTCTTGTGGGCTGCACTGATTGTTCTTTTCACTGTGGAGCTATAAGAAAATATGTATGTGTGTGTGCATGTGTGTGTGTATGTGTGTGTGTGCGTGTAGATATGTATCCCAGATACCAGTCCTTTGTCCTTTGCATGCAGTTGGCACATATTTTCTCCCAGTCTGTAGCTTGTCATTTCATTCTCTTCACATGAGCTTTCACAAGGAAAAAGGTTTTAATTCTGATGAAGTCTTACCAATTTTTTTCTGTTACTGGTAACGCTTTTGGTGTCAAACCTAGGGACATTTGGGCTACTTAGGTCTCTAAATTTTTGAGTTTTTAAAAACTTTTATAACCACCTGTCTTGCATTTAATTCTATGAGTCCTTCTGAGTTAATTTTTGTGCAAGATGTGAGGTTGGTTTGAGATTCATTTATTTATCTATGCATTGCTAATCAATTTGCTTTTAACTTAACCTGACCATTATATTTCACTTCACTTTCTTGTAGATAAAATAGAACTAGTAAATCTGTTTTAAATCCAGTCTGACAACCTCTGTCTTTTCACTGATGCATTTAGATATTTTTATATATCGTAACTGTTTTTTCTTTTTCTTACTGAAGTCCATCATTTTATTTTCTGTTTTCCTGCCTCCTTTTGGGATATATGAACATTTTTTAGTATCCATTTAAATTTACCCATTGTAGTTTTTGCTGTGTCTCTTAGTAGCTGCTTACCTCTGACAACACACATACCTTACTTTGCACCTTTCTAGTTAGAATTAACACTTGCACCACTTCAAGTGGAGCATAGAACACCTTTGCGCACACACACTCCTTTGCACTGCTGTCTCTGTTTCCTAGTTGTCTTATCACAGGCTACAACTACATTCACGGATAACCCCATCCGAATATAGTATTCTTTTTTTCTTTCAACCTTCAAAGTTTGAATATTCAGAAGGGCTAAACTTGCCTCTTATGCTCACCCAATCTTTGCCACTTTTCTTGTTTTCCTTCATGCGAGTCTCAATAGTAGAGGATCTTCTAAGTTTCCTTTGGAATCATTATCCTTCTGTTTGAAGAATTTCCATTTTTAATTCTTTTACTGCAGGATTCCTGGTAATGAATTTACTTAGCTTTCCTTCATCTGAGAATATCTGCATTTCGCCTTCATTCCTGAGGAATATTTCTACTGGGTATAGATTCCGAACTGGCAGTCCTTTTATTTCAACACATTGAACAAACTTCGACTTTCCTCTGACCTTCATGGTTTTTGGTGTGAAATCCAAGGTCATTTGAGTTAAATAATAATGTGTTATTTCTCTCTGACTGCTTTTCTTTGTGTTTATTTTCCAGAAGTGTTATTATGATGTGTCTGGATGTGGAAGTCTTTGGGTTTATTCTGTTTGGTGTCTGCTGAGCTTTTAAATCTGTAGTTTTTAGATCTTTGGCTGAATCTGGCAAATTTTCAGCCATAATCTCTTCAAATATTTTCTGCACTCCACTTTTTTTTCCTTGTAGGACTCCAATGTTAGACTGTTTTTTATTGTCCCAATCACTTTTTATCTCTGTTCTTAGATGTGAAATTGTAATGCTCTATTTTCAAGTGCGCCAACTCCTTTCTCTTACTTCTGTTTTGTTTGATCCTATCCAATACCTGTTCAGGATGTGGTTAGCACATGTCTCAGTTCTAAAGTTATACCTGGGTCTGTTTCATATACTCTGTTTCTTTGACGAGCCACTTTTCTTTTCCATTTGTTTCAAGAATGTTCACCCTTTCTTACTGTCATATTTTCATTAATTGTTTTAAAGTAATTGTCAGATCATTTCAATATGTATGTCACCTTGTCATTAATATCTGTTGATTGCTTCCCTTCCCTCCCCCTGTGCAAATCTCTTTAGGCAATGTGAGTTTTTATTGTATCCTAGGCCTTTTGGGTATTGTGCTATGAGACTCTGGATCTGTTTTTATCTTACCAGGAATGTTGACATGCTCGTTCCAGACATGCTGCCTGATGGGTGTAGCCTCCAGCTTCTTAAAAGCCTGGCCTGACTTTTGAGGTCCACGTCAGTTCAGTTACCATCGCCTTTGGAGCAGACTCAGAGACCCCCTGTGTGTGCACACCCAGCATCCTGTCTGGGACCTGTGTGGTGTCCATCTCTTTGTTCATTCTTGAAGTCTTAGTTTTGCCAGTTTGGGTCAGACCCACATTGGTGCAGCCCTGGGTGTGAGGCCAGCAGTGCATCATCAAGTCTGTGGAATATTTCCGCAGACTGCTTCCTCTTGCCAATTTTCCTGGCAATTTTCTGCTTTTGCAACATTCCCTTTTTTGTGTCCAGAAAGCTGCAGCTTTAGTTTCACAGCTTTGCTCTGTACTTCCGGAGGTCTTTCCTTTCTTGCTCCAGCAGTCACTTCTGGTCTTTGAGATGTCTTGGGCTTAGACTGGAGAGTATTAAAGAAAAAACGGAACCTTCTCCACTGGCTTGGAGGTGCTTTGAATGTTGGTCTTATTCCCCAATCTGCCAACTACCCTCTACTATTTATTTATGTATTTATTGTGGTTAAAATGAGTAACATTCACTCTTGAGCAGGCCCTAAATACTATAAGAAAGGGATTGGCAGTAGTGGGACACTGCTGGGGAGGGGGGCACATAACATCCATGAGGATACCTGATCTCAAACCAGGCGAAATGGGGCCCAAAGACAGGCCAAAGCTTTACCTGTATGGTAACTACTTGTATACCTGATCCCGAATTGTACCCCACATCTTAAAAAAATAAAATGCATGCGATTACATTTATAGTCTTTACCATAATTTGGTGTGTAGCTCAGTGGTGTTAAGTGTATTCACATCATTGTGTGACAAGATCTCCAGAACGCGTCTAGCCTGCCCATAGGAAGCTCTGCGCCCATTAAAAGTCGAGTTGCCATCTGTCCCTTTTTCCATCCTCTGGAAGTGATCACTCTACTTTCTGTCTACATAAATGTGACTATTTTAGATACTTTGCAAAAGTGAGTTTATAATGTATTTGTCTGTTTGCAAATGGTATTGTTTCCTCCAGTAATATCCTGCAGGTTCATCCACATTGGAGCTTGTTCACCGATTTTCTTCCTTTGGGATACTGTCGTTTCATGAATGTATCACATTCTTCATGCATTCATCGGTCAGTGGATACTTGGGTTGCTTCTACCTCTTGGCTATTGAGAATAGTGCTGCTATGAACATGGGTGAGCAGACAGTTGTTTGAGTTTCTGCTTTCAAGTCTTGGGGTATATACCCAAGAGAGGGATTGCTGGATTGTATGGTAACTCTTTGTTTAATATCTTGAGGAAACTTCACATTGTTTTTCATTGTGGCTTCACCATTTAAAGTTCACTTCAATTTCTCTACATCCTCATCAACACTTGCGATTTTCTGTTCTTTGGATAGCACCACTCTACTGGACATGAGGCAGAACCATCTATTTTTGAGTGTCCTCAAACAGCTGTATTGCTTTTACACCTGTTTTCAATGGAAGAAGCAGAGTGAAATGTGTCTGTCAGGACCAGAACAGTATTGAGTTTTAGTAATCAAGATATGGGGAAAAGCAGTAAAATTTCCCTTTATTAATCAAAACCACTTTGCTCTTGGGATTGAAAATTCTCACAGGTTGGTGAACAGATTATACAGGTACTCAAGTCAGGCAAATGTAACTTCTTTTAATACCGTTTGTTTATATGTCTCCCTGGAAATACATTCCCTTGACAATAAGAATAAATAATGATAGAATTTTTTTTTGAGTTGGAATCTCACGCTGTCGCCCAGGCTGGAGTGCAGTGCATGCTCACGGCCACCCCAGCGTCAGCCTGCTGGCCTCTGGCGATACTTCCACCTCAGTCTTTCAAGTGGCTGGAACTACTGGTGTGCGCTACCACACCTGGCTAATTTTTGATTTATTGTAGAGACGAGGTCTCGCCAAGTTGCCCGGGCTGGTCCCGAACCCACAGGCTCAGGCAATCCACTTGCCTTGGCCTCCTAAACTGCTGGGATTACAGGCTGAGCCACCAAGCCCGGCCAATGTTAGACTATAATAAAACTTGTACATTTGAAATGGTACATGTTCCTAAGCCCTTCAGATTTCAGTTAGAAATATGATTTGTAACTCTGTTAAATGAATAGAGAAAGTTTCAGTGTGACTTAGTGATTAATAAAGTGCAACTGGTGACCGACAATCCCCCTCCAAGATCATATACTTTTATGAGGTCAGCCAATTCTAGAAAGAATGTGCTGTTTCTGGCCTGACACTTAAAAACACCATTGGTAATAAAACTCCACAAGTCTTTTGGGCCTAATTTCTCAAGCCAAGCAAATGTTGTAAAACCAAGATAGATTAGGATACACTTCCGTTTTATTGAGTGGATTTACTGTGTATTAGGAAATGATTTATGGCAGGCGACTGATCATAATAACGGGTATCTCCTTCAGCAAGCTTAAAAAGATTTATTTATTTTTTCCTGGAAAAATGCATGTGTCCACTTGAACTGTCATTTCCATGGAGCAGATTTAACTAGAAGGTCATGGGGGTAAGCATCTCATTTTACCCTAAAGGGTTTATTCTTTTTCGAAGTGCCGTGCGCTGCTCTCATGAACTGCTTCCTGTGCTTGTTCACGGGCTTGGCTCTGTGAACTACTGTCTCAGACAGTGAAGGTCCCTGCCCTGGGGTGGGTCCTCGAAGTGGCCTCTGTATTAGCAGAAGTCCCTACTTGGAGTGAATGGATCAAATATTTGAAAATCAGTTCCTTCTAGAATAGCTAGGACATTTGTTTTCCTTAAAGATAAAGTGCATAAGCCAGGATTATTTTCCTCACTGCGGAAACGAGATGGTTTTAATTTTTATGGTAAGTTTTTATTTTTATCGAAGCAATACATAAAAGTGGTTGAAAAAGTTAAACAGTGCCACAAGTTTTATAGCAAGAGACAGGAATTTCCTGAGGCACTCCTGTTTCTCTTTCCAGGGAAAGCAATTTCCAACTCTCTTAGCTGTTTACCGTTTTGCTTCTAGATAGCACACCATATCCACTGTATTTTGATTTCCTTTCCTTTTATTTCTTTTGGCAGCTTTTTGAAACCATTATATACATACACGTATATATATACATATGTATATATATACGTGTATGTATATATGTATTTGTTTAAATATATGTTTATGTTGATATTTTATTTAAATCTAGATATAATGCTATCTTTACATATAGTCAAATAGGTATAACATAACGTTTGCCATCTGAACCATATTTAAGTATACAGCCACTGGCGTTAGGCAAGTTCACACTGTAGTGCGGCCATCACCACTCTCCATGCTCAAACATTTTCATCTTCTGAAACTGAAACTCTGTACTTACATTCCGTAGCTTTTAAAAATTTAATCATCATCTACTGACTTCTGACACAGAAGGTGAAAATCTGCAGTAAACGCCTCCCTTGCTGCCTTGGAAGGGACTTGTGGGAGGCAGGTGAGTTGCTGAAGCTGAGCCTTCTGGGAGGTGCTCGCTCTTGGATGCAGACCCTGCACCTGCCGAGCCTGAGAATGTGTGCCCATCAGCCCTGATCGCACGATTCCTCCTGCATCGTCTGGGTCCAATCAGGAGAGAGGACCAGGAGCTCCCAGGCTGACTCGGAAACATCCGGCCCAGAGCAGCAGGTGAAGTCAGAGGAAGAAACAGGTTTTGAAGGCATGGCTTCAAGGGGGAAAGACACTGACAAGTTACTTAGTACGTTTGACTCCATTTGACGATGCCTTCCAGCTTCACCAGAAGACTTAGGAATAGTAGGCACACTGGGATTGGTAGACCCTCCGTGTTTCTACTAACACCCCCGAACTTGGCTAGGGCTTAGAATAACAGTGTACTGTTATCTGTCCAGGTTCTGTGGGGGGAGGGGCTCCACAGGCCCCCTTGGGGATCTCTCCTGTGTGCAGCCTGATGTCGGCTGAGGCTGGGGGTCCCTGGGGCTCAGAGGCTGAGCAAGCGGATGACTCTTCACTCCTGGGACCGTGCCCAGCGGCCACTGGAGTGGCCAGAGCAGCCACACTGCTCCCGTTCATGTAGCCCCCCATGCACTGATGCAGGCTTCCTCAAGGGAGGGCTGCAGACGACCCTTCCCGAGCACAATCTCCTATACGCCCCAGGCCCCTGGCACCGCTGCTGTCTCAGAGAGCCACAACCTGCCCCTCCCCCCCCCACAGCAGCCTACCCCAGGGCAAGCACTCAAGGCATGGGGCTGAAGCCGTGGCTGTCATGACCCAGCCTCAGAGGTCCTGGCCAGACATCTCCATCCTGCTTCTGGGTCAAAGACTAGCCTTCATCCCAGAAGCTGGCCTCGAACTCCTGGGCTTGAGCAGTCCTCCTGCTGCAGCCACCTTGAGTGCCGGGATTGCAGGCATCAGCCAGCACACCCAGCAAGTTCTGGTGATTCTTCTCCATTGGTTGTCACTTGAGAGAATGGCGCTAATACACCAATTCTCAATCCTATGCATATAGGTATGGGGGAACTTGCCAACTGTTGAACTCCAGTGCACAGTAGTAATGAGACAGGCAGATTTTGAATCTGCAGCTTTTTTGTTTTTAGCTGTCTCATCACTTTTCTGGGAGTGTACGTGTGTGTGTATTGTGTGTGTGTGTGAAGATAAAAAGTGGCAGAAAGTCTGGCTGCCGACATTTAGAAGCCTCTCTTTGGCAGATTAGAAGACTTTCTTTGTTCAGAACAAAATATTTCTCAATATCTTGGAGGGCAAAAGAGAGAACTGGGTCCAGGCTAGCCGTGTGACATTTTCCTGTACTTTGAAATAGGCACCACGAATCCTGGAAGAGTCAGAAAATACTTGAAAGCGTCTTGTGCTAGTGCAGTCAAAAATTGAAGATGCTTCTCGAATGCAACACTAGCCTTAGAAAAGAGTGGCTAGTTCTTAGATGAAGTTCAAGGAAAGAAGTAACATGCATAGCTTTGACGGATCAGTAGCATGATACAATTTACCCACATGACCATCAGACAATCATACAGCTTCCAGACAAGTGAGGCAGCCTGGGGCCTGGTGGGCTCTCTTCGGCCAGGCTCGGCTAAGGGACCCGTAAGTCAAACCTCCTGACAAAGAGAAGAAAGACCTTAGCTGTGGTCTTGGTTCTTCTGGGACCTGGCAGCAAACTTCAGGAGGGGACTTGGGACATGCAGAGTCTCCTTTAAATGTTTCCACCAGCCAGCAAATGTCTCTGGAGTCCCATCTGTGTCCAGCATGAGGTTAGACACCCAGAAAATCATGGTAAATATAATTAAGAACACCGCTTCTAGTCTGACTTTTGAGTTTTAGAAAAGCCAAAATAATAACATGATCAAAATGTATCTGGTCTCATGACCTAGATATGGTATTTTTGAGATCGTCAACATTTTTCTTTTAAAAATGTCTTTAAACATTTATTCATCCCTCTGGGTGAAAAGGGCACGTATTTAGCTAAGAAGAAGCATTTGTTCCAGATTTCGTAGCCTAACATTGTGCACCCGCATACTGAATTAAAATTTCTGTGTAGAAAACACACCTTCGACAAGAGCTATCCAGGCTTCAAAGCAGCCCCATCTGCCCAGTAATGCATGGTTTTTAGGGATCAGGCCTGAGGTTTCCACTGGCTGATTATTTTCTCAAGGGCTAACCTAGTGATTCCAGACAACTCATTGATCCCATGGGTATTGGTTAATTTGAAAGGGTCAATCTTGGCCAATTACCTGTAAGACTTTCACAGAGACAGGCTTTCAAAGAGGAAGGGAACATCTGAGATCAGATCACAAAAGGCAAACGTCAAAAGCAAAGAGGTCCATAGGGAAGATGCTTCCCCCGCCCAGAGGAGTCTCAGAATGAGAGATTGCTCTGTAGAACTTTGTATACCAGACCTAGGAGACTCTAAGTTGGCCATTCCTGCGAAATCAATGGTCTTTGCTGCTGTATTTTCCAGTTCCTTCATGGATGCTAAAATTCCTGTAGAAACTTACCCTAAGCAGAGTTTTAGAGAGAACTGTCTATGTGTGATATGGAATATGGAATGAAAGGAAGCTATTCCTGTTAACATTCAGGGGACTGGACTCCGAGTCCTTCTAGCATTCCTTTCTTGGTGGGTGGCTGTGGGTGGCAAAGGGTGGGCTGGCAACATCCTGACATCAGCTCTTCACACTGCTTGAAGTAGACACTTCTAAGTGAGATTTGCAGAGAGGGAACTGAATCTCTGGAAGAAATGGAATTGCATATATGCCTTCATTGTTCATTTCCATGGCCAGAGCATCCATCTGGAGGCGCGGTTAGCCCCTGGGCGCAAGACATCTGGATCTCTGGGCTGTCGGGACACAGGCATTCCATGTGGCTGGAAACACCCCCTCCTACTTCTTTCTGGGGTGCTTGCCAGCCAGAGAGAAAGTGGATGGAGCCAGCTCTCACCTATCAGCCCGATGGCATGTGACAGCATGTCGGTGGCCTCAGACTTCAGGAGTCCTGGTAACCCAGTGTGGGTGAACTGATAGCTACAGGCACAACAGATCACTAGAAGAACAAATAAAGCCTGCGAACCTATATTTAAAACTAATACACAGAAATGGTCGACAAACCCACGGACAGATACTTGACCTCACGCGTAGTTAATGAGGTCAGGCTGCGTCTGTCATGCAAGATCACCATGGCCTTGTAAATACAGCCAAGATGGAAAGCCTGCTGCTTCCTAAGACCGAGGCAGGTTACCTGGAGCATGCCATCTGTAGGGGGGACGACATGCTGCCACCATGACATCGGACAACGTGACAACGTGCATGCAGACTGAGACAGGCTCATGGCTTGACTCAGCACTTCGTTATACTCACATGGACACCAGAGCGCAAGAGGACATACATGCTGTTCCCAGGCGGACAGTCCTGGAGGAAGCGACACATCTCCCCACATGGGACCTGTTCCATGAGCCATGGTGTGTTCATGCACACAATCACTTCATCTCTAACTTCAGAACACGCCATGGGCCTGGTTGCTGCCATGTCCCGTCCATGGGCGTTGATCCCCGCTCCATCCTTTCTGCGAGCACAAGCTCTGTCCCCTGCCCTGGGCCATCGACCCACTCTTCACAGACTGACAAATTCAGCTTTGCAGCCTTTCCCTGGAGTGCTAGGCTTCAAGCTCTGTGCCTTTCCAAGGCACAGTGTCACCGGGACACAGGGCTCCACTGGACAGAGAGCCAGCTACGCCTGGTGGCACGTGACCGGTCTGCTTCCCTTCAGTTTCAGTGAAACCTCCTCTTTCTTTTCTGGGAGGCAGGGGTTTCCCAAGACGACCTTCTTCCAGCCTCTGCAGCCACCCCGAGAAATGGCTTCCGCCAAGGACGCTGTGTTTGTCTGGGATTCCGCCCTCTCCTTCTGCTGCCTCCGAACACAAAGTCAGCCCTCGCCTCCTGACTCCCTCCCACAAAGTGTGGGATTTCAAATCTCACCAAGAGGACTGATGACCTCTCCCCACATTGGGAAGCTCCTTCCCACCCGTGCCACCCCATCTCTGCTGACCCTGGCGGTGTCCACAGCCCAGTTCCCACACACCTGTCCCTTCTAAGGACCGTGAGGACGCATCCAGCGATCTCTCCCCAGCTCTGTGTGGCTGCAGAGTGGAGCCCATGCTCACTGTGTCTTGCTCTTGCTTTAGCAGTCGACCCTGGGACACTGCTTGACCCCTGACTTAATTGTTTCCTCCACCTGGATGTGAGATGTGGAGCCGGTTTTTTGGGGGGAGGTGGAGGGGTAAATATGCCTGGGGGTCTTAACAGTGCAGAGTCTGGCCTTGGATTTCCAAGCTGTGGCTGATGCCGGGAGGAAGTGCTCTCCTGAGAGGGGAAATACCTCCCAGGACCAGCTAGGCTTTCGGCTGAAGCCCAGTGCAATGCCCCGCTGGTGGGTCCGAGCCTGTGCTATCCCTCTCAATGACCCTTCTGCAGATATTCTACCTCCGTTTTCCCTCTCCTTCCTCCTTCCAGGCTCCCAAGGGCAAGCAAAAAGCCTGTTACCCAGTTTCGTATATAAGATTAATGCCCCAGTGAGTTTATTTGTTTGTTTGAGTCAGAGCCTCCCTCTGTCACCCAGCCTAGAGTATAGCGGCTTGGTCACAGCCACTGCAGGCTTGACACGCTGGGCTCAGGCGATCCTTCTGCCTCAGCCTTTCAAGTAGCTGGAATCATGGACGTGTGCCAGTATACCTGGCTAATTTTTTGATTTGTTGTAGAGACAAGATCTCACCAAGTTGCCCAGGCTGATCTATAGCTCCTGGGATCAGGCAATCCTCTCACCTCGGCCTCTCAAAGTGCTAAGATGACAGGCATGAGCCACCATGCCTAGTCCACTGGATGAGTTTTTTAAAGTACTGTTTTGTTAGTTGGATGTGACCAATCGTGTGTGGCATCTGAGATGCTTCTGTGGAAATAAACAGAACCTGAAACTATGAGTATGACTTGACTTTGCTTTTTAGAAAAACATAAACTCCAATTCCAGAGCACGTGGCTGCGGGCGGACAGAAAAGGATCTGCTGCTTATGGCCTCTTGGGGTTGGTCTGCTGCTATTCTGCCCACGTGGTGGAAGGTGAGGATGAGGCATGTCACAGGTAAGGAGGGGGGAGATGCAATTCTCCCTGGAATTGCTGGGGTTCTGTGTTGCCACAGCTGCCTGTCCACTTCCCAGCACAGTTGTGTGTGATGCACACTGAACATATGTTCCGTTGTTGATGGGCTTGGGTGAGCTAGAGCTGGTGCAGGGAAGCCCCGAGGATGGGACAGAGTCCTGCAGTGACAAATTGCTACACGCTCAGTCATGTGGAAAGCCCAAGCACATCCAACGTCTCTGAACACCTCGTCACATAAAAAGGATCTGCATTGTTTTCTGTTGATATCATTGCTGATGTGTAGTAAGCTAAGCTATTATTAAAAGTAAAACATTTATGGATTGTAAAAGTATAGGGTGTGCTTATTTTTCTTCATAGGAAAGCTATCAAGAAGAACAAACTCCTTATTTTTTAATGTGTGAGAAAATGATCTCTCCTGTTTTCATCTATTTGTGCGGCTGCAAAGGAGCACTTGGGAGTTGGGTGTTTCGAAGGAAGAGAGGACTGTTTGACTCACGGTTCTAGAGTCCGTACAAGAAACACAGCACCGGCATCAGCTTCTGGTGAGGCTCCAGGAAGCTTCGAGTCAGTGAACCTAGAACACATGGCGAACGTGAGACGGGGGTTGCCCGGTACTTTGGCACAACCAGCCCTCGCAGGAGCTAGCAGAGTGAGAACTCCCTCACCACTAGGATGACGGCACCAAGCCACTCAGGAAGGATCTGCCCCATGGCCCAAACCCCTCCCACCAGGCCCCGCCTCCAGCACTGGGGGCCACACTTCAACACAAGACTCGGCTGAATCAAACAAAACATATTCAGACCACAGCATCACCTTACGGCCACCCTGAACTCCACACGACAGTCAGCTTGGACTTCAGGGGTGGTCGGGACACCCACACCTGCCTCGCCCCTCATCAAGCCCTTACACACACCGTCCCCAGGACTTTGTGTTTGAACAAAGGGACAGCCCATTCCACTTCCTCTGTGAGCCTCTCTGACTTCCTGTGTCACAAGATCCGCTCCTTGTCTGGTCTCTTCGACGCCTGTGTTCTGCCTATGAATATGCCCTGCTGGGGTGAGATGATGTGTGCTCCGAGCGCTCTCGGTCAGACATTCCCAGAGAGATGTGCTGTGCTCCCATGTTGATCCTGCATGGCGTGTAGTGCGATGCCTTGCATACGACAGTCCGTGGCTGGTGGTGTTGGGGGAATGAACCCAATGTGCTCATGAAGGGGCATTTCCACGTACCTCCTCAAATACAACAATGTGGATGTTGATGACATTCCCAGTTGGGGGCCAAAACAGAGCTCACCTGGGTCCAGTGAAAACGAATAATAAGCTCTGGGCAGGACCTTCAAATTTAAGAAGGGATTCCCTGATGTTTTGGCAAGAGCCACAATATGCACTGTCATCCTTGTTTGACAGGCGAGGCAATTGTAGCACAAGGTCAAACCATGGGTTCAACAGAAAGCTCTGAGAAGTGTCCACATGGGTGCAACTCGGGAGTTTGCAAATTGAAGTGCAATGGCAGTCACCCCCCAGCACAGCCTTGGAGAGTCTGATTCAGCAATTCAAGGATAGAATCTTGGGAATTTGCGTCTGCAGTGAGGTTCTCGGCTGGTCCTGATGCCAATTATAGGTGGAACACACTGTAAACACGGCAGTGGGGACTTTGCACCTGGGAGGTTACCTGGAAGAGCTGCTGTCTGCAGGGGCCTCCGCCTGGGCCCAGGAGAGGCCGGTTCTTGTGGTGAGTGATGTCCAGCGGGTGCCCCCAAGCCTTCCCTTCTCCCAGTCAGAAGTGCTCAGTCTCCCTGGACAGAAGGACACCTACAAGCTATCGACCATGCAGCCACCCAGGTGAGGAAGGCTGAACCCTCACTGCACATGCCTGAAGCTCAGCTGGGGCCGCCCTGGGCATGTGCCTTCCCACCAGGCCTCCGTTCCCTGGACGCAGTCCCTTCTCCCTCACCCTGTAGTAGCCCTGGGCTGCTTCCTGACCCTTGACTTAAGTCCATGTTGGAACCGGTCCTCTCGTCTCCCCAGATCTACCATATCTGACCCTCCTAACACACACACCAGAAGCCCAGGATTCAGACTCCCAGACTCGCCTCGCTCCAGTGAGACCCTGGCCTCCTGGACCGATGCCTTCTCACCCAGACACCCTCAGCCTTCAGATTTGTCCCACAGTCCCTGCCTCGTCAGCACCCCTCCAAATTCACCAGCACCCACACACGCTATGTGGAACTTCATGGCAGCAAAAGAGATAGGCAAATAAGTGTGACCGGGATGGCGTCTGCCAGGAAACTCATTACGTAAATCATCACGGTATCAACTTGAAAAGAGGAGATGCCGGTCATCATTCTCTAGGGGTGCTACTTTGCAGAAACTTGCTATCAAGTTTTCAAGCAAAATCCAAGCCCCAGGGAAGTTATATGCCCACAGACACACAAGGAGGCCGCAGAAAGCCTCACTGCATGAAGCGTGACCTCAAGGAAGAGTGCAGAGGAGGGGGTCAGCAGGGAGGCCAGGAGTGCTCTTGACTTTTGTGTTTTTTTCCCCTATGGAATCAGCTGTGTTGCTGTTCCTTTTTCAGAACTCTTAAGCACCCTCTCAAGGCTGCTGGTTAACCGTACGACGACATTGCAAGCAAATGACACAGTCTGTGTGAGCCTCTACATCGGCTTTGTTGGCTGGTGATGGATCCCTTTCCAACACTGGCTCTCGCCTGTGGGCAGGTACCATGCATTCAGTGGAGCGACCCAATGGCCAGGGGGGTGTCAGGGGCTCAGCACATCCATAACCATACCACAAAGCTAAGACACCATCCACAAGCTCCCTGCAAAATGTAGCCTTTGTTCTTTATCTGCATGGATTCCCTCTAGCAGGCCTTTAAGCCAGGGACTAAAGAATAAAGCCAGAAAGCATCGCCAGCACAGACCCAACCCAGACTCATCTTGAAATGCAAGCAACCTCCAAGATACTGAAGTTGTAACACAAACACAGCACTATGTCTTGGCAGCCTGTGACAGGCAGTGCAAATATACCCACTGGCCAGTCTCCCTTGCACCCTCACAAACATTTCAAAGTATGGAGCAGACTGCCATGGTGGCTCGGGGCTGTAATCCCAGATATTCAGGAGGCTGAAGTGGGAGGACTGCTTGAGGCCAAGAGTTCACGACCAGCCTGGGCAACACAGCAAGATCCTAGCTTTAAAAAATACAAAAATAATTTTTTAAAAAGATTGCCGTGAGCTATGATTGCACCACTGCACTCCAGCCTGGGTGACAGAGCAAAACCTTGTCCCTAAAAATAAACAAATACAGAGTAGGGTACAGGAAATAGCCATGGTTTCCTCTGAATGAGAGTTTCACTCCTAAAAATGCTGTACCAAGCTTTCCTCTGTCCTTGTATTTCCGTGCACCTGCCTTGATGCTTTTATCAAAGTGCTTTTATGTCTAACTAAACTTCTCCTTTGTTTACTGTTCTCTTTCCTGTGCTGCCACGGACACACACACAGACCTAGCATCGACTGCCACCTGCCAAGTAATTCATGTATGTGGATGTAACCTGTGCTTTACATTCAAAGAGCTCGTTGGCAATGTGAACTGCTGGAGATCGTCAAAGAAGAGACTCATCAGTTGTGCTGTAATATTCCTAGAACTGGAGGCGGGAGCTTTGCCTCTTTACAGAGGTTCGAGGACTGTCCTTCCTATGACAACGTAAAGCCCTTAGGAGTCCTCTTCCTCACAGAGATGTGGACGCTGAGGTCTGAGGACAGTGAGGGAGGGGCCTCTCCTCACTATTTTGTTATACATATTGTCCTACAATTTTGGTGCATCTTCTCCTATTTTCCAAGTGACTGGATGTAGAAATAACACGCTAAGGGTCTTGGGAAACTCGTTAATTGCCAAGTGTTTCATTTTAATTTTCTATTAACTCTGGCCGAATTCACGTGGTGAATAAAACAGAATGAATATCGGCAGAAAATCTTTTCTGTTAAATTCTACAGAACAGTATGTAAAGGGCAAACTTTAATTAGGAAATAATTAGTACAGAAGAAATGGAAACTCGTTTTATGCGTCAACTTAAGTGTTTCCCCCCCTTATTGGTGTCCCCAGTGTCCATTATTTCCATCTTTGTGACCATTAGCTCCTACATTATGAGTGACAACATGCAGTGTTTGTTTTTCGGTTTCTGAATCAGTTCACTAAGGATGATGATCTCCAAATCCGTCCGTGTTGCTGCCAAGGACAGGAATTCATTCTTTTTATGGCTGTGTAGCATTCCATGGTGTGTACGTACCACATTTTCTTGATCCAGTAAATTGTCGGTGGGTCCTCAGGTTGGTTTCGTGATTTTGCTATTGTGAATAGTGCTGCAATGAACATACGGGTGCAGGTACTTTTTTATGTATTGATTTATTTTCTTGGGTAGATCCCTAGTAGTGGGATTGCTTTTTAAAACACCATGCTCTCAGGTCTAGTCTGAGAGTCACAAGTGCCTGTATTCAAGGGTTAACACACACATGACCACTCAGCACACTCTGTGCACACACCGGTGTCAAATGCTGGGGTCTAACAAAAAGGCACCTGGAATATATTCCTCTTGCTGCTACGCCCTTCCCTTTCCTTCCTGCAGCACGTCTTCCACGGGAAGGAGCGAATGCCAAGGCACTCCTGCTGATCCGAACTGCCCTCTGAATTCTAGGATGCACTGGGTAAGCAGGGTCATTAGACCCTGGAGGCCCGATAAAGAGGCTCTCTTTTTCTTGGTGATCTGGGCTTTTTGTTAGGAGCCCAGAATTTAAACTGCCACTATCAACCACTTTCTCCTTTTAAACACTTCAACGTAACTTAAATATATGGAGGGGGCACAAAGAGACCAGAATGATCTTTCGGAGAGCGGGCCCTTGTAGTACCCTTGGAATCCTCTGGATCAAACAGTCAACCCAAGTTTTCATCTGGAAGTTTTGAGAAGGTTGTGTCACAATTTATGGAAGAGACGTCCCAAGCTGTGGCAAACAGGTGACTGGTTCTTCCTCCGTGACAACTCACCTGCCCACACTGCGCTGAGTGTTCAGCCGGTTTTGACCCCAAATGACACGACCCCTGTGCCCCAGCCTCCTTATTCACCAGCTCTCGCCCCGAGTGACTTGTTTTGTTTCCCCCGATGGAAAAGTGCTTCAAAGGGAAACGTCTTGCTGATGCGGAAGAGGAGAAACGAAGAGCAGCAGAAGCACTCGAAGGCATCCGCATCGACAAATTCAAAAACTGCTTCTGGCAGTGGAAAGAGCATCTCGACAGGTGTTCTGCATCGCATGGAGAGTACTTTGAAGGCGACTCGAGTGTGAGCATGTCAGAATTAACACACATTTCGAAGTGAATTTCGTTTTGGGGGAGTCTCTTCTCATACCTACAAGTACTCCATCACAGAAGGATTGGGTACTACTTCGAAATCTGCAAAAAAAAATGTGGTTCAGTTATGTCAGTTTCACATATTTGATGTTATCCATGTTTTCATCAACTTCTCACACTCAGAAGTCATTGATTTCTTTCAAGGAGGTTAAGGGCATCATTAAAATGAACAAAAGTCCACTTTATTTATGTATTTATTTATTTATTGAATGGGAGTCTCACTCTGTCGCCCAGAGTGGAGTGCAGTGGCACACTCCCGGCCACTGCAGCCTCGACCTGCTGGGCTCTGGCTTTCCTTCCGCCTCAGTCTTCCAAGTAGCCAGAACTACAGGCATGCGCCTCCACGCCTGGCTAATTGTTTTTTTTTTTAAGTTTATTGTAGAGACGAGGTCTCACCAAGTTGCCTGGGTGGGTCTCGAACCCACAGGCTCAGGCAATCCACTTGCCTTGGCCTCCCAAAGTGCTGGCATTACAGGCTGAGCCACCGTGCCCGGCCCAAAAGTCCACTTTAAAAAGCAAATTGCCACACTCCTCCAAAGAACCCTTGTGTGAAAGCAGTTATTTCTGGTATGTTTACTCTGTCACCTCATTTCTGCAATTGTAAAAATCAAATTGGCTTCTTGGTCCCACATTCATGAAACAGGAAGTTTCAGTTCGTGGCTGTAGTCTACTCGTGGCGGCTGTGGCTGGGTAAGGGGTTTTCATTTTTAGGACAACACAGACTGCCTTACTTTTTTCTACCAGCGACGTGGAAATATAAGTGATGTTCAATAAAGGACACGTATTTAAGGGGTATAATCTGATGTGCTTTGGCATATGTATACACCTGTGAGGAACAGCGTTACAATCAAGATAGTGAAGACATCCATCCATCCCCCAAATGTCCTAATGCCTTGTTGTAATCCCCCTCTTATGACTGTCACTCAGGCCCAGGCCGCCACCGATCTGTTGTCTGCCACTATAGGTTATTTTGAATTTACTAAAATGTCGTGTGAACACAGTCACACATAATGTCTTCTTTTTGCCTGACTTCCTTCTTTCTGCTTAGTTATCTTGAGATTCATTCATGTTGTAGATTATCGTTCTTTTGTTCCTTTTTTATTGTCTATTTATTGATCTGCCTTTTGACTATTACAAATTAAGCTGCTGTGAAAATTCATATGCAAATGTTTCTACAGAGATATGCTTTATTTCATCTTGGGTAAATGCTTAGGACACATCGTAGGGGTACACTCCCCTTTTTAAGAAACTGCCAGGTTGCTTTGCTAAAGCGATTCTAGCATTCGATATTCCCACCAGCAGTGCCTGAGAATTTACTTCCTCACGTCTTCACCAACAGCTTTTTAAATTTTAGTCACCATAATAGGTGTGTAGTAGTTTGTCACTGAAGTTTTAATTGACATTTTCCTAATGATTGATTATGTTAAACATCTTTTCATGCGCTGATTTACCATTCATGCATCTTCTCTGGTGTGTTCAAATAGTTTGCCCATTTTGAAACTGGTTTGCTTACTTTTATTACTGTGTTTTTGAGTTCTTTACAGATTCTGGATACAAGCTGTGCATCCCATGTATGCCTTGAAAATATTTTTTTCCCAGTCTATGACTTGTCCTTTTGTTCCCTTAAAACTGTCTTTAAGAGCAGTAGCTTTTATTTATTTATTATTTTTTAACCTTTACATTTTTTTATTTTAAAATTCTGGGGTACAATTCAGGGTTCGGTAAGCAAATAGCTTTTATTTTTGATGACATCCAGCTTATCAATTCGTTTCATTGTAGATCATATTTCTGGTGTTGGATCAAAGAAATCTTTGCCTAAGTCAATGTCAAAAGATTTTCTCCTGTGTTGTCTCCTGGAAATTTTATAAATTTAGATTTTACATATAGATCTATGATCCACTTTGTATGTATATATTTGTATGTGGTGCAAAGAATATGAATATGAACTATAAGTGTGTGCATGCAACACTGTCTTTGGGCTCTGTATTCTGCTCCACTGAGATATTTGTGCATTTTGATACCAAAACTACACCATTGTGAGTCCTGCTACTTTATAGTAAGTTCTGAAATTAAGTAATGTTAGCTCTCCAACTTTCAAAATTGTTTTGGTAATCCTCTTCCATTTACATATACATTTTGGAATCAGATGATTCATTTCTGTAGAAAGCCCACTAGGATTTTGATAGGGATTGTGTTAAATATATAATTTCAACTGGAGAGAGAATTTACTTAACGTTATTGAATCTTCCTACCCATGAATATGTGCCCTCCATTTATTTATATCATCTTTAATCTCTTGTGAACATATCACAGTCTTTGGTGTTATAAGTGTCTTACTAAGCTGGGCTCGGTGGCTCAGCCTGTAATCCCGCACCTTTGGGAGGCTGAGGTGAGTGGATTGCCTGAGCCGGGGGGTTCGAGACCCGCCTGGGCAGCGAGACCTCATCTCTACAATCAATCAAAAAATCAGCCGGGCGTGGTAGCACATGCCTGTAATTCCGGCTACTCGGAAGGCTGAGGCGGAAGGATCGCCGGAGCCCAGCAGGTCGAGGCTGCGGTGGCTGGGAGCGGCCACTGCACTCCAGTCTGGGCGACCGAGTGAGACTCCAACTCAGAAAAAAAAAAAATAAGTGTCTTACTTATTTTGTCAAATTTGTGTAGTTTTTTAATGCTATTTTCAATGGTATTACCTCTTTTTAAAAAAATTTCAGTATCTAATATTTTGTCACCAGTTTATATGGATGAAATTATTTTGCACATTTGTCTGTGACTTTGTTAAAGTTATTTATTACATCTAGAAGTCTGACTGAAGGCTCCACTGTATTTTCATCATAGTTTGTAGTTAATCGTGTGATCCACAACAATAGCTTTTTCAGTCTTTCCTTGACCTTTTACACTGGATAGCATTACTATTTTGATTTTTGTAAGCTCATGTAAATTTATGGGGTACAAGTGTAATTTTGTTGACTGCATAGATTGCGTATTGGTGAAGCCAGGGCTTTTATGGTATCCATCACTTGAATAATGTATGCTGCACCCATTCAGTAATGTCTCATCACTCACTCTCTCTCACCGCCACTCCTCCCCCCCAAATTCTGAGTCTCCGCTGTCTATCATGATGTCTTTTTCTTGGCTCAAGTTTTATTTAAGAGTTTTCAAATGTTTGTAGATTTTCCAGGGATCTTTCTAATACTTATTTCAAGTTTAATTGCATTGCAGCTGAATCTTTTTAAACTTATCAAAACTAGTTTTGTGGTTTATCAAGGTCAGTTTTTAGTGTGCAATTGAAATGTGTATTTTGCTATTGCTGGGTAGTCTTTTATAAATGTCAATTAGGTCAGGTTGGCTGATAGTGCTATTTAAGTTTTCCAGATCACTGTTGATTTTCTTTTTACTAGTTTTAAATGAACTACTTGTCTATATTCTAGTTCCTTTACCTTATAAATTAGTGATAGAAGAATGTTGAAATCATCTAGTTTTGTGAGTTCATTTCTCTTTGCAACTGTATCCGTTTTTCCCTCAGGTATGAGGAGGCTCTGTTACTAGTGCATACATGTTTAGGACTGTTATGTCTCCTTGATTATTTGATACTTTTAAAATGGTGTGCTTTAGTCCTGGAAATATACTTTTTACTCTAAAATCGACTCAGGTACTAATGTAAACACATTGACCTTGTTATGATTTCTGTTAGCTTTGTGTACTTCTCCTCATCCGTGCACTTTTAACCTATTTGTGTTTTTACATTAATATTTCAAGCGCGTTTCTTATTGGCAGCAGGGATGTTGTCCTTCACTCAACCTATTGTTACCCTCTGTCTTTGTTACATTTTCACCAAGCTGCAGTAACAAAGGCCCGATTTACCTTTCTGCCCAAAATAACCAAAGTATGAATAAATATTTGAAACAAATATGCAAGGAGAAAGTAACCAGCCAACAAAGACAATTATTTCTGAGAGGTGAGTTCTCCAATTGCCCTAGTTATTTCCACCACACAGGAGTGCAATCAGACGGAGACCATCAGACTCTCTGACTTGGGGAGAAGGATCTGTGATTCTGAGAAGACCAAGGCATATGTATCCCAGTATAAAGTACTAGACAAGAGATCTGACAAAAGAGCTGTACATTGGAGGTACTGGGCTGAGTACTGCTCAGCGCATGCATGTGAGGAAACTACCAGTGGCTGAGGAAAATCTACCCGTAAGGAGGAGAGGCTGTGGAGGCTGGTGTTCATACAGGGCTGAGGATAGGATCTGTCCTCACCAGCCAGAGCGGAAAATAACACTATTCACGGGGCACTGGGTAGAACACACAAAGGGTCTTGCCTCTGTGGATGCGAATAATTAGTCCTCAACTGAGAATCGTCTCTGTCCTGCCCTCCAAATGTTAAAAATAAAATGCAAAATAATTACTCTACTTTCAAGTAACTTAACGTATCATAATCCACTTGCTTAGAAATCAGGCAGAGAAATCAGAAAAGACATACTACATACAATGCAACAAAGATAAAGATGAGAGTGGATTTCTTATAGAAATTAATAAATATGACATGACAGAGAAGCAACATCTTTAAAGCACTGAAAGAAAAAAATCGATCACAACCTAGAATTCTATAACTAGCAAAATTCTTTCAAAACAAAGAGTCCTCTGACAATTTCAAATAACTGTCTTCAAATTTGTTGATTTTTTTCTTCTGGTCCTACTTGATTAAGTCTGCTGTTGAACCCTCTAGTACATATTTTTTTAAGTCAGTTGTTTTATCCTTCAGCTCTAGATTTTCTGCTTATTTTTTTTTAATAGAATATCTTTGTTGATGTTCTCATTCTGCCCAGGAATTGTTTTCTTTATTTTGTTTAGTTCTCTGTGCTCTCTTTTAGCTCACTGAGCATACTTGAGTGTTTTGAGTTATTTGTCAGGTAGTTCACAGATCTTAGTTTTTGGGGGATTCGTTTTTTTGTTTTTTTTTTCTGTTATTATTATTAGTTTGTTTCCTTGATTGAGCCATTTCCCTTTACATACTTTATGGTCTTGTGTTGAAATCTGAGTATTCAAAAAAAGAAAAAAAAAAGCTTTTTCTCCTAGTCTTTACAGACTGGGTTTGTAAAAGGAAATGCTCTCAGCAATAAGCTCTTCTAGAGATTCTGGAGACTTCTAAACCAAAGAGCCCTTCTCTGGACTTGTGTGTATAATAATTTTTCTGTTAAAGAGATTTGCCCTTGAGTTTTCTAGATTCCGTCATCCGTTTCTCCCCTCGTTTCATTCTGTAGTACTGCAGTCTTTCTGGGGCTCTCACCAGCCACAACACTCATGTCTATGCTCAGTGGCCCCCAACCTGGTACCCAAACCATGCTGATTCCTATCAGTGCTCCAAGTTGGGCAAGAAAGAAACCCATTTCTCCAGCAGCTACCCCAAATGCCAGAACACTGATTACACGTTCCACTCTTTTCTTACTCCACTGAGAGAGAAGCTGGGAGTTGAGAGCTTACTCTCGAAGGTGTCACAGTGTGCCGGGTGAAGGAAGATCTAGGGGAATGACATGCATTTTTATACCTACTTCAGTGAGCCCTTTCTTGGCTTGGTGCTTCTCTGGTACTCTGGAAATCTCACCAAGACAGCTTAGGTACTGAGACATCATTTGATACGTGGTTTGCAGATATTTTCTCCCAGACTGTAGCTTCTCTTTATTGTTTTAGCAAGGTTTTACAAAAAGTTTTAAATTATGGTGTGGTCTAAGGTCAATTTTTCCTTCATGGATTGTGCTTTTGGTGTCAAGACTAAGAACTCTTTGCCTAGTTCTCGACCCTAAAGATTTTCTCCTAAGAATTTTATGTTTCACATTTCATTTCATAATCCATTTCACTTAATTTTTGCAGAAAAATGTGAGAATTAAGTTGAATTTTATTTATTTTGACTATAGATGTTCAGTTGCTTCAATTTCATTGTTGAAAAGTTATCTTTCCTCCTTGGAGGTTATATTTTTAGTATTTGAAAAGATCAGTTGGGCATATCTGCGTGAATCTATTTATAAGTTTTCTGTTCTGTTCAGCAGGTCTATATGTTTTCTAGGCTCTGTTTGTCAATGTCATGCAATCTGTATAATAACTTTTGAAATTGTGCAGATTGAGTAATGCAACTTTATTGCTCGTTTTCAAAATTCTTTTAGTGATTCTAGTTTCTTTTCGTTTCCATATAAATCCTAGAATAATGTCTTCATCTAAAAAAAACTTGCTTGGATTTTGATAGAAATTGCATAAAACTTACATATCAATTTGATGCATTTGGAAAATTGGGAGCCTTCATAAAGTCTTCCAAAACATGAAAATAGTATATCTCTTCATTTATTTACATCCTGAGTGTTTTCATCATCACTGTGCAGTTTTCAGCATGTGAGGCTCGTACATAGTTTTGCAGACTTACACCTAAGTGTTTTTTTGAATGATAGAAATGGTATTGCATTCTCAATTTTGTTGTCTGTGTGTTCATTGTTAGTACAGTTGTCCCTCAGTATCCACGGGGATTGGTTCCGAGACTCCTGGAATTACAAACATTTGTGAATCCTCAAGTTCCTTATGCAAAATGACATAATATTTGCATAATCGATGTGTATCCGTCAGATGCTTCAAGTAATTTATAGATTACTTATAATGTTTAATAAATTGTGAATACTATGTCAATAATTGCCATATTAGATTGCTTCTTAATTTGCATCTTTTCTGCATTGTTTTTCAAATATTTTTGATGCGTGGTTGTTTGACTCTATGGATGTGGAAACTGCAGCTATGAAGGGCTGACTGTACATAGAAAGACAGCTGATTTTTGTGTGTTTGTCTCATATCCCGAGACCTTGATGAACACACTCATTAGTTAGAGTTGCCTTTGTTGGTTTCTTAAGTTTTCTACAGACAATTGCATCGTTGCAAATACGAACATTTTATCCTTTCATTTCAGATCTGTGCGCTTTTATTCTGTTGTGCTTGCCTAGATGAGAGTGATTCTTGTTTTGGTGTCTTCTCACCTGTTTTCCCGTGCCCTGTTCATGGTCCTTTGGCTACAGACAGCAGCCTCTTACTGGGGCTTTTCTTGTCTCAGCTAGTCATTGTCTCCAGGTGACTGGTTCTTCCATCACCTCAGTAAAATATACGAGGCACAAACAACTCCCAGGGGACACACTGCCCTGGTGCTTCCTGGGATCGTCTGTCCAGAGCCACTCTGCCACCTTCTCCCTGCTTCTCAGGGTGTTCAAGTTTGTTTTATGTATTAGCAAGGATTTTTATTTGGATTTAGGGGGAAAATAAGTAAAAGTAGATCTACTCCACATTCCCAGCAGTACCATTCATTTTTAAAATGTTGCACAGATCTCACTCCTGGAATTATGTCAGAGGTCCATCAAGTTAGGGTAAAAGTCAACCAGAAAAGAGCAATCACAACGAAACCATCACCAGTGTTGAGGAAATGGCATCTTGAATACTGTGAACCACAGGTGAAGCCTCAAAGGGTGAAATGGTGGGAAGCCCAGGTGGTGGGAGGGCTCTGAGCTCACCTCTGCCACCACCCCCACCCTCTGGTGGCTGGAAGAGGTGATAGGCCGACTATGACATGGGGCTTTCTCTTGGCGAACTTCTCTCCTCCTGAGCTCCCATGCCCCTGCCTGAGCACTTCAGAGCGGCTCTGAGGCTGCCCGAGTACTGGTTTCAGCAGCAAAAAACACAAGACAAACGCCACTGCGCTTTGGGGCTTTGCTCACAAAGGCCGGCTCAGCCAGTGGAGGGAGACTTTCTTCTCAAGGTAGTTATGGAACATCAAACCGCTTTGAGAGAAAAAAGGATTTTCCCTTTTGATCTTGAACTTCCTTCTCCCTCCTGCCTGGGCTTTAGTAGCAAAGTCTGCAGGGATTTTGTGACCCTAAGAACAGAAGCCGCACGCACGACATAAGAAGGTTGCCAGAAGGACCTGGGCCCTGGCAGGTCTGCATTTGAAAGGTGCACTCTAGATGCTAGGAGAGCTCATGCTAATTTCCCTAAATCACTCTACCACTATCCTACACTGTCAAGTCGGCCTCTGATCGCCTCCGTGTAGATTTCAAATTGTGTTATTGCATTTTTTTCTTGTCCTACCTTGGCTGTGATCTCACCCGTCTCCTACTTTATAGGACCCGATTTCAACTTGGTGATTTTTTTGGCTCCATTTTTTTGGATATTGATTTCTCGACTATACCAGTCTTGCTTTCTACAATTGTCTCCTGATTCCTGCAGCAAATAGTCTTCAAGGTGTTCATCTGCCCCACTGCTGCACGTGCCTCCCCCATGCCCGCCTTCTCTTTCCAAAGAGATACTGCCAACATAAGACCCTTTCTGTCACCTGGCACCGTCAGTGTGTTTCTCCCTCCTCTGGCACATGCCTTGCCCCCGATGGACATCCTAGCTCACATCCCGGTGTCTGGCTGAGGCACCTCCCGCTGCCGTTCTGGAAAAGCCTCACGGTGCTGCCAACCCCTGACTGCCAACCCCTGACGGCTCCCTGATGCTGAGGGGATGGTGTGTGTGTATGAAGAGCTGTGCTTGTTCTTTAGGCAGGAGTGGAGCCTCCCCCACAGCCCCAATCCTGGGAAGAACCCGGTGAAGGCAGGTGGTGGACCCTAGGGCACAGGCCGCCACTACACATTCCTTGGCCTCCTGTCTGTCTGCTTCCTGCCTGGTGCAGTTTTCAACAGTGTTTGACTGAGCCCGGTGGGGAGGGCGGGTGAGTGCTGCTTGACGCAGCCATCTGACCCTGAAGGTGGCTCGTGGTCTGTGAGGTGTGGAGTTTGCATTTCTGTATCTTGCCAACTTCCCAGAGGAAAGTCCTCGCTCTGGGCTGGGGCCATGCTGTTTTAATTTCCACATCAACCCTAGCCTGCGGCTTAAATTTCTTACTCCAATACCATCCCACCTTGGCCAGTTGCAAATCAGAGCCTCCTCTGTGCGTAAACTTTCCCCATTAGACTTGATTTATCACCGAGTCGAAAAATACTGGCGTCCTAGTTAATGGAAATGCCCTCCTGATCCGGGCAAATCATTGCCTGACAGGCTTCCTTGCCAGGGTTGTAAATTTGGACTTTGCGCACCTTCATAAATCCTTTAAAGAAGAGTCAGACTGCCTGCAGCAGGAGCGGGTGAGCAGAGCCTGGTTTAGCGCAGAGCTCGGTGGGTTACCTGGCTTCTCTCCCGAAGCCTCTTTGAGCATTGAATGCTGCAGGAGTGGGAGAAAGCAGAGGAATGAAGCCCCCACAAGGCTGATATGAGGTCAGAAGGGAGAAGTGGGTAAAGCAGGCAGGAGATGAAAGCTGCAATGAAAACGAGGGGGCAGGAGATGAGCTAAGAGCCGTTTTTCTCTGTACCTATGTCTTTGGCATGTTTCCCCAGTTCCTGAGGTTCCAGAGGCAAAGTATGAGCTGATGCTCCACTGAATTAACAAGGGAATGCCAAGGGAGTGCTCACGACTGAGTTCTACCATGCTGGTGCATTCCTAGGTGATTTTTGAAGAAGGGTTAGTAGACCAGGCATGGTGGTTCATGCCTGCAATCCCAGCACTTTGGGAGACTGAGGCAGGAGGATCGTTTGGGTACAGTAGTCTGAAACAAGCCTGGGCGAGATAGCAGGACTTCATCTCTACAGAAAACCAAAAAATTAGTCAGAGGCGATGGCTCATGCCTGGGGTCACAGCTAGTTGGGAGGCTGAAGAGGAAGGGTTGCTTGAGCCCAAGAGACTGAGGCTGCAATGAGCTGTGATTGTGCAACTGCACTCCCACACTCCAGCCTGGGCAACAGAACAAAACCCTGACTCAAGGGAAAAAAAGAAGATCAGTATCAACCTGAGCCCCAAGCTCAGACAAGCAGACTGTTGTGCCCTAAGAGCGGAGTCACGGGCGGCCTGCGGGAGCCAGTGAAGCCATAGGCCCGCGTCCTCTCCCCGGGACCCTGTACCTGCTCCCAGTGTGAAACAGCCCAGAGGTCGCACTCCTGTGCTCAGCGTGTGGCCCGTGGATTTTCTGACCTCACGCAATATGTACTGTTCAAAATAGCAATTACTGTTTTACGGTCAGGGTCTCTAAGCGTTCAAAGGGGGCAGGGTCTGACTTCCTCAGCCAGGTCAGCGAATGGCCCCTTCCCTGATGCCACCAGTGGACGGGCCTCAGTGGAAACCTGGGTGAGGCTGGCCTAACTTCCCACCTGACTTGGAATATATGTGCACTGAGTTCTCGCCTGCCTGAAGCCCGTTCCTTGGATATCACACGCGAGTAGCTTTAGACATCTCTCTGTGTCCAGGGTATTCCTGAGTAGTTTCTTCTCTGCTGCCAGTTGCACCTTTTCACAGCGGGCCTCTGCAGTGGTTGTTGGAGAGAAGTTCTGAGAGTGGACGGAGTTTTGTGACAAGTGTATATTCCTTTCATCTGGAATATTTGTGTCTCAGGGAAATGTATGTCCAAGGAAAGTTGTAATTATTTTACTAGTGTTTTAAGTAGTAATTGAACCTTAATTCAATGACCAGTCCATATTATTTTATCTTATTTTTTAATTTTAAAGATGTGGGGTACAATTCAGGGTTAGGTATACAAAGGTTCATTATGCAGGTACCCTTGTTGATGAGGGGTGCCCCCTTCCCTCCCCTGGCAGTTTCCCACTACTGCCAATCCCTTTCTTATAGTATTATGATAATTGTTCAAAGTCTGCTCATGAGTGAGAACATATGGTATTCTGTTCTTTGTTTCTGTGACAGATCACCGAGTATGTATAGACTCTAAATCCATCTAGTTCATTTAAATCTAGCAAAATGACACTATTAAGAATATTCATACACACAAAAAAAGAATATTCACTTTTCCCCTGGGACATCACATTCCACATTTCACCCTCAGAGCTACAACATTCAGTGTCTGATTCTCTAAGAAACTTCAAAAATCAACTTCAAATGGATCAAAGACCTACACATAAAACCTCAAACTATAAGAAACCTAGAAGAAAACATAGGAAACACCCTTATAGAAATTGGAATAGGCCACACATTCCAGATAAACTCTCCAAAAATGAATGCCATTAAAGATATTATAGACAAGTGGGGCCTCATCAAACTGAAAAGCTTCTACAAAGCAAAAGAAAACATCAAGAGAGCGGGGAGACAGCCCAGATAATTGGAAAAAATATTTGTCAACTCTAAGTCTGACAAAGGTCTAACATCCAGGATCTACAAGGAACTCAAATGTGCTACAAGGAAAAAAATAAACAGCCCTATTAAAAAGTGGGCAAAAGATATGAATAGACACTTCCCAGAAGACATACGAGCAGACAACAGATACATGAAAAAATGCTCAGCCTCGCTAATCATTAAAGAAATGCAAATTAAAACCACACTGAGATATTACCTGACTCCAATCAGGATGGCCATCATTAATAACTCAAAAAACAACAGATGCTGGAGAGGATGCAGGGAAATGGGAATACTTCTATACTGCTGGTGGGAGAGTGAACTAGTACAACCTCTGTGCAAAGCAGTGTGGTGATTTCTAAAAGATCTAAAAATAGACCTTCCATGCTCCCAGCAATCCCCCTTCTGGAAATATACCCAGAGGAACTCAAATCACTCTACAAAAAAGATTCCTGCACATGTACGCTTATTGCAGTATTATTCACAATAGCAAAAACATGGAACCAACCGTGCCGCCCATCAAAAGTGGACTGGATAAAGGCAATGTGGTACATATACATGATAGGATATTACGTAGCACTAAGCAAGAGCAAAATCATGGACTTCACAGCAGCCTGGATGAATTTAGAGTCTATAATACTCAGTGATCTATCACAGAAACAAAGATCTGAGTACTACATGTACTCACTCATAAGTGGACTCTGAACATTTATCATAATACTGTAAGAAAGGCATTGGCAGTAGTGGGACACGGTCAGAGGCAAGGAGAACATAAAATCAATAAAGGTACTCACACTTGACCTGCACTGTGACCACACAGGCACCTAACCTTGATTGTACTCTGTGTCTTTAAAATAAAAATAATAAATCAATTTTTAAAAATAAAAATAAATAAAATGAGAAGTCTTATTTTTCATATTATTGAAGGAGAATGTAGGAGGTGGCCCACAGCTACCAGACTGTCTAGAATAGGATTTCATTTTCTGATTTGGAGATTACCATACGAGAAGGAAAGTCTCTCTGGAATACAGCACATCACAAGGATGGGGACAGACAGGCTGTCATGAGTTTGACACAGTCATTCTGGGCTTTTGCAGGAGTACTGGGAAAAGTTAATAAAAGAGAGCTCTGTTTCTTAAAGTTTTAATCTCTTTTTAAAAAACCTTCTTTATGTAGCTTGTCAGTAATTATTAATAGAAAACCACAAGAATGTGGACCAAACACATTAATGTTGGCTATAGGTCTCTATGCACCCATATTGAATATAGAGTAATAAAGTGAAATCGGTGTGGTCACACAAAGATGAAAATAAAATCAGTGGAATCTCTGATAACATTAGACACACTGAATATTACACTGGATGTGTATAACTACAGCAAGATGCATTTCCAATAAAAGAAGGGTAGATATAGTATGATTTATTTGGAACACAGACCCTTGCTTAAACCTGTTGTTGAAGGTAGAGAGAGAAAGAGCTTGTTAGAAAGTTTCTTGGCCAGATAAGGCCACGCATTGTGGATAGTGCTTTCTTTACAGATGAGAAACCTGACTCAGAAACAGGATTAAATAATGGTAGAGGAAGACTCCGCAGAGGAATAAAAGGATGAATAATCATTCGGCAGAAAAATTCACTACAATATTTTTTTTTTGCATGAAGTTGAAAAGCGAAGGAAATTTCTACCTTGTGCTTAATTCTCACATTTAAGAAAAATTGTATAGCACCTCAGAATATCTTGAGTCAAAAATGATTTTGTACTTTGAATTTCCTAATACGTCAGAAAAACATCAGGAACATTTTAGACAGTATTCTCATGTACTATAGATTTGAAGAAAGCAGATTTCAAATATTTCACAGACACAGTTGGCATGATCCCATGGGTAGAGTATCTGAAGAACTGCCCAGGGCACAGCAGAGCTTCTTGGAACATGAGGACTCCAGTATTTGGAGTGAACACTCATTCCTGGCTGCCATCTGTCCCCATGGGGAAATGCAGTAAGCGGGGTTGATACGCACCCCATCATGTCAAGACGGCAACTAGATTCCACCCACTGCCACACTGTGAGTAGACCAATTTGTCCACTGTGGCACATGTCCTCTGCAAAAAATTATGTAACATCAGAGTGTTAAAAAGACTGGGAGTCGTTTTCCATCACACTTTATTGTGTGGCTTGATTTCTCTTCTCCCTGCAGAAGAATTTTAGTGAGAAGCAGAGTCAACATGAAAGTTTCATCTAGGGCAACCCTCTAGGGTCCCCTCCACTCTGGGAGCATTTCTGTCCTCTCAATAAATCCTGCTTTCAAAAAAAAAGAGCTTTATCTGTAGTGTTAAACACAAGTCCCAGGTGTCTGTAAACGCATTTAAGGACAGACGCTTACTCTCATGGAAACAAGGCTCTCGTGGCGTGAGGATGGCCTCTGCTCGTGGGTGAGGCCGCAGCGCCGGGTGGAGTAGCGAGTGATTATGGGGCTGGAGGAGTCTTCCTGCACGTCGTGTTCTCATTCTGCCTCCCAGTGCAGCGCACCATCCACTGTGTCTAGTCTGTCCTCTTTCATGAAGAGGCTCCTGTGACATCACGGAGGTCTTTTCAGCCTCCCTCCACTGGAATCTTCCTCCCACCCGCTACCATTCAGCCCTCAGCCTTGAGTAAGTAACTCACATGTTGCCTCCATAGATCCGTCTCTCACCCCTGCTGGACCATGACACACTTGCACATTAGTGTGCATACACGCACATTCACACCCACACACCACGTCCTTTGATCGGCTTCCAAAATGCCCACATCTTTCTTGCTTTCCTTTCATCTTTCTTTTCTGGCCACAGTCTATGGACCTTAGGTTTCTTTCATCTTTCAAAGTGATGCTCAGTCTTTTGATGCAACTTTTTTCTAATGGCCTTACTTTGATTTATGTTCCTGCCTTTTCTTTCTCTGTAACCTATAACTTCCATTAAGAGGATGTGTCTAGCACGGAAAGGAATTCCTACTGGCAGCAAACTTGAAAGCATCTTAGAATCCCCCCTTGAGTTTGATGAAGTGTGAACAAAAATTAAAGGTTCGTTTTCCTCCACACAGAGCCCTGGTAAACGTAAGGCAATCAACAGCAATCAGATAAGCGACTTGACAGAAAGCCTTCATGTTTCTTAAAAGTTTCAGAGCGGTTACAGCCAATACCGAAAAACATGTTAGAGGCACTTGTTCAAGTAAGTTATTGGTCTGACCGGTTTTATACCTTTAAATAATCTCTTCACATTTAATTATCACTTCAGCAAAAGCCTCATCAACTCCTTATTTCTACAGACAACTTTTTGTGGGCTTTGCATCATTTTTGAAAGGTGGGGCATATTGGCTTCCAATATAGAAGTCATGTAGTTCTCAGCAATGTAGTCTGAAGCTGGGTTGCAAATAATTACAGATCATGTCTCATCAATATGCTTTCTCTCTAAAGTAAATACAGTAAACCCCCTACATATGAATATTCAAACTGTGAACTTTCAAAGATGTGAATATACATTCACATGTCCAATCACATAAATGAGTTCATGTGTCTGGTATACACACAGCCCCTTTATGCTAGCTGTTATACTATACTGTACTACTGAAAAAGGTATTTCTTTATTTTTTGTGTTTGTTTTTTATGTATTATTTGTACAAAAATTATTATAAATCTATTACAATATAGCCAATTGTGTTAGTTGGGTATCTGAGCTAACTTTGTTGGACTTTTGAACAAGTTGGACTTAAGAACACACTCTCAAAATGAAACTCATTCGTTTATAGGGAACTTACTGTACACCTAAATCTAAATGAAGTCATACAAAGAATGAAGATGGTTTGAATAAAGACAGCTAATATAGGCAACACACACACATCTCTTTAAACCACAGTGTCTTAATTTCTAGGTGGCTTCTGTGACTGTATAGTGGTTACTTCTCCCTGGTGATCTGCTGAGAATATCTCTCCAGATCTGACTCTATGTCAGAGCACTCACCAGAGCAACATCTTGACAACTTCAAGTCATAGACTCGATCTTCAGGAGCTAGGAGAGGTGAGGGGCTGCTCTCCCTCCTGTAGCTGGGCAAGTTGTCAGACGTTATGAAAGCTTAGGTTCTCCCCGGCTATGTGGAGAATTCCCTTGACCATGTGATCGACAAGTTTGTTTCAAATATCCACCTTTTTTTAAACGAATATAGCTAGTTAGTATTTTGATCGATTGGTTCGTTTATGTTATTACTCTAGTTCATTTATTTATTTCCTTGTTTTACTCTGACTTTTTAGTTTCAGCCTTCTGGGGTGTTGAAACCTGTCTGACAAATGGGCTACTTTGTTGTATTTTATGTATTTCCTCTCCTGCTAGGTTTTCCCACCTTGGCTGTCCATTGGCCTGTTAACTCTTTTTCAGGTTGAGGACCAGATCGTTACAGCGATGAACTGTGTTCATGAGAACATGAGCCGGTGGCTTCAACGTGCCTTTCTGCCTGTGACGTCTCTTTCTCAGTTGTGTGGCTTTTGATGAAGCTGAATGGCCTGTCTGCCTCAGTCCATCAGAAGTCTCTGATTAATTTCTCTAGTGACTGTGTCTTTCATTCCCTCACTGTGATTGGAGCTATGTTATCCAGCAAACCTGTGGCATCCATCCTAGATGTGACCAGTGAGAAGATGCTGACGCTTCCTCTCGACAAACCAGCTGTAGATTTTACAGAGGTGGAAAATAGGCAATTCCCACATGTTGATGCTGAGAAAGCACTGGGCTACCACATAGCTGGGACTTATACTCACGATTAAAGTACTCACATACTCTACAATTCATCCTATCTTGAAGTAACTCCAGTGTGCTCTGCATGACCCTAGATCCAAATCCCTATGGTCATAATCATATACTTTTAAGCATCTAATTTTCTAGCCTGCTCTAAGACTCAATTCAGCTCCTATGAAGAGACTTTTTTGTACCCAACACAGTTGCTAAATCTGACAAAGACATGGGTTTTATACATTGCATCTGTTTCAATTGTTCCAGAGGTTTCTCCAGCTTTTTAAGTCCATGTTCAATGCTTGCGATGATGTGGATATTCCATCATGTTTATTATTTTGTTCCTCCTGTCTTCACAATGAGCTTCAGTGATATTACGCTAGCAACACTTTGATGTCCTTGGGAAGTTAATCTTGTCATTCCCACTGGGACTGTTGCTGGTGTCATGCACTACCAAGAGAGCATAGATCAGTCCCCATAACCCACATGTCGTCCTCTATGTCAAGACAGTGGGTCATATTGTTACACATCCAGGCTATATTTTGTTTTGTTTGTTTTTTATTCATTACAATAAAAATGGATGATCTGCGTCCAGCTAGGTGTTAGCGATTTGTCATTACACACGTCCTCATTCTCTTCTAAGTCTCTTTAGTATTTTAGGTATTTGTGAGGTACCAAGATGATTTTATACCTCCTTGCTAGACATACCATGTTGGTGTTATCACCATCCTGGTTTGTGGACTTGGTTTGGGTTGATGAATCTGTGCCCTCTGACCTCCATAAGCTTCCATTTTTATATCACTCAACATAGGTAGAGGATATATTTTGGTTGGGTGAATAATTGGTTGCTGGGAAGGTGTCCCTTAACAGTTCTCTGGCACAGTTCCATTTATTTTAACCCCTGGGTTTTTTGATAATTGTTTCTTTTATAACCATTAAACCTTGCAATTATCTCTTCTTCTGTAGTTGGGTTAAAAATAATGACAGTTCCGTAAGATATGTCACAATTGACTTATGCCAGTATTTCCTTAACTGTGGAGATGTCACCTGATCTGATATTTTGGTTTTCTAGGTGATGAGTATGGTGTTTGGGGTGACAAGTGTGTGCGGATCCTAGTCTCATAACACGGTCAGTACATCTGCTTTCCCTGGTGATTTAATCTCAGGTCCAAGGCAGTCTGTCTACCAGATTTCCCCAAGATATCTTCCTGGCAGCGCCTTTTCTTTCTTTCTTTCTTTTTTGAGTTGGAGTCTCACTCTGTTGCCCAGGCTGGAGTGCAGTGGCACACTCACGGCCACCCCAGTGTCGACTTGCTGGGCTCCGGCGATCCTTCCGCCTCAGCCTTCCAAGTAGCCAGAGCTAGAGGCATGCACTACCATGTCCAGCTAATTTTCAAATTTTTATTGTAGAGAAAAGGTCTCGCCAAGTTGCCCAGGCTGGTTTCGAACCTGCAGGCTCAGGCAATCCACTCGCCTCGGCCTCCCAAAGTACTTGGTTTATAGGCTGAGCCACTGAGTCCAGCCCGGTCCCTTCTCTGTTACCTGTCCCTTGTATAGCGGCTGTATCTCACACTGTTTCTATGACACACTTTGTTGTTATGGAAACTTCTCTCTTGACCATGTGATCGACAAGTTTGTTTCAAATATCCACCTTTTTTAAAACGAATATAGCTAGTTAGTATTTTGATCCATTGGTTCGTTTATGCTATTACTCTAGTTCATTTATTTATTTCCTCGTTTTACCCTGATTTTTTAGTTTCAGCCTTCTGGGCTGTTGAAACTTGTCTGACGAATGGGCTACTTTGTTCTATTTTATGTATTTCCTCTCCTGCTAGGTTTTCCCACCTTGGCTGTCCATTGGCCTGTTAATTCTTTTTCAGGTTGAGGACCAGAGTGTTACAGCGGTGAACTGTGTTCATGAGAACACGAGCCGAAGGCTTCATCGTGCCTTTCTGCCTGTGACGTCTCTTTCCCAGTTGTGTGGCTTTTGATGAAGCTGAGTTGCCTGTCCGCCTCGGTCCATCAGACGTCTCTGCTGCCTGTGCGCTCATTTGAATTCCTGGCCTTCATCATTAATGGTTGGGCCTTTTGGTTTTTCTTTGATGGCTAGCCTCTTCCTCTCCTCCCTTGGCCTGTCTTCGGGAGGTGACTTGGTGAGTGGCCTGTGTCCACTACGTAGCCACGCATGGTCTGTATTTCTGTCTCTTGGGGGGTTACCTGTCCAAGGGTAGGTGCTTCTACCATTCAGACACAATACGAGCAGAGGGCTACCTGACATAGTCACTTATTTTCTCAGCTAAGAGCTTTCTCTGCATGTTCGATGAATTCTCAGCTGTCAGGGTCCAGGGCCCAAGAACCCCAAAGGTAGGGATTTGTCCTGGCTTGTATTCCAGGCAACATGACTGCATCCCACTTGTGCTTTTCCTTGGCATTTTCTGTGTAGTGCACGTTCCTCCAGGATTTCGGATGCTTTGAGCCGTCCATTGAATGGCAGTCTCGAGTGCTCCCCTCAGTGCGGCTCCTTCTGGAAGAAGTGCTGTCTTTATAGAGTTCTCACAAGAATATCATCCACATGTAAGCCGTAATCTCCATTCTACGTGTGAGCCAGCATGGCCCGTGCTCTCACTTCCTATGGATGTCTCATGGTTCAGCCGCTGGGTGGTTGTCTGGGTTCACAAACAGCTCCTTCATCCTGTAAGTGTCCGACTCAGTAACACCCAAGCCTAACCTGGCATTCGCACTGGATCTGAATTTGCTCTATCATCGGATGCTAATCCTTCTCGTATTTTCAGTTGTTTTCTATCTCTTCTTAGATATTGGTCTTGCATCTGATTATCTGGCCCTGACACCACACCCTTGTCTCCGTGAGCTTTGTGAAGAAATTAATTCGGCAAGCTGCACGTGCTGCCACTGAAAACACATGGCAGCCGCCATGGACACACACTTAGAGTCAAATTTGTGAATATTCTACATTAGAGTTGTTTTCAAGCCAACAGAATTTCTTTACCTCCCAGTGTTACTGAATTGATAACTCATCCACTTAGTTATTAGTTACTTAAAATCTATCAAGTGCCTTTGACTTGCAGAAGCTGGAGTTTGATGTACAGCAACTTTTCCAAGTAATTGAGCCCCAGGCACCTCTTGGATTCCGTCTCTCTCTGCCACTGGCCCTGCTGCCCGGTGCTGGCCTGGCTCCCACGGTAGAGAGACGATCAGCCAGTGTCATCCTCACTCTCTACTGCTGTGTCTAAAGCTCTCCTCTCACCTCAGGAGGACGACTCCCCAAGGAGGAAGGTGCTCCATGCAGCGACGGTGCGGTCACCTTGGACAGGTAGGAGCGACCTGTCCCAGATCCTCTTCCCAGTGCCCTTCCAGGCTGGGCACACTAGACATGTGTGCAAGTGTAGAAGGAAGGCGGAAGGCACCCAGAGACCACCCCAGGCTCTGAAGACTGGGGTCAGCCCAGGCCACCTGCAGGTCACGCACGTGTCGCCAGGGCAGTGTCCACGCCTGAAGCTCTTCAGCTCTCGCGGGTCCTGGGCTTGACTGTGCAGATCCATGGAGGGGGCTCCGGGAGTACAGAGACTCATGTGGGCTCACTTTGTGCTCAAGGTTTCCACTCTGTCCTTGCCCTCTCCCAGCCATGTCCAGGTTTCCCAGCAGAACCCTGGAGATCTCGGTTCTGACGCCATTCCCTCAATATGTATGTATTCATGAGTGTTTATTATGTGCAATTGCTAGCTATTATTTTAGGCATTGGCGGTGCCATGGTAAATGAAGATTTACTCTCACATAGCATATATTTGTAGAGTAGGGGCTGATAGTAAGTCTTTTTTGTTATTGTAAATGGTATTTCTTAAATTTCAGTTGCAGTCATTTATTGCAAGTGGACAGAAATATATTATTTGCATACAGATTTTGTGTCCTTCAAATTTCATATATTTGCATATTAGTTCTAGCAGCTGCCTTAAAGACTTCTTAGAATTTTCTGTGTGCTCAACTGTGTCATGGGCAAATAGTAACATTTTTCCTTTACAATCTTTTTGTCTTTTTTCCTTGCTTTATTGCAATGGCTAGAACTTGTAGCAAAACACTGAATAAAGGCAAAGCCAATATGCTTGCCTCATTCCCAAAGGGAGACATTCAGTCTTTTAGTATTAAGTATGACTTTGAGCTCTGTGGTTTTTATGTAGGTGCTCTTTTTCAAGTAAAGGGAGTTCCCTTTTAGTCTTAGTTTGCTGAAAACTTTATCACAAATAGGTGTTGGATTGTATCAAATGTTTTGGTTGCATCTGCTAAGATGATCATAGAATTTTTCCCCCCATTTTGTTAATGTTGTTAATAACACTCTTTTTTTGCATTTTGGAAATTGGTAACTTTGTTTTCCCCAATTCTCTCTTGCAGCTGCAGTGCAGGATTGAGCCCTGGATCCCAACTAGCAGACATCCATGCGGTTTTCCATAATGAAATGAGCTCAGGCAGTCCCAGGTTCTGCAAGCAGTGATCATTTCCGCCATTGTGTGGAGGATGGGTGAGAGCAGCCCTCCCCTCCGGCCATGTGCTGTGGGTTTCTGGAGCAGGTGGCAGCCCTCAGCGTCTTCCTCAGATGGCTCTGAGGGCTGTTTCTGCAACATGTCTTTCTCTGACATTTTCTGCAAGTTTGACTTAGTCTGTTTCTGAGGCCTTGCCTAGGTTCACTGAGCTTCATGATGTCTCATTGACCCTCTCTCAACTCAAATTACCCAGGGCAGATTCTGTTTTTCTTCAGAATACATGCAGATCTACGAGCATTTTTTTACTTTGTCTTAGTGGGATTGAGCAGGAGTTTGCCAAGTTACGTACCCGGGAGTGGGAAGATCATGCAATGCAAATTGCTTTCCCAAGAGAACATGCCTTCCCACATTGCCCAGCTGGGGCCAAGCGCCTCACTGCCTCCTGTCATGACAGAATCTTCCTGCCATTCCAGAGCCCACCAGCTGGCCTTTCAACCAGCTGCTCAGGTGGCTGGAAAGGGCACCACACTGTGATGGTCTTGAGTAAGGCTCAGAACGGAAAGGGGTCAGGCACTTTTTGAGATGCCCCTTGGATATTTATTTTTACTTTTTTGTAAAATCACTCTTCATGACCGTGCAATTTTTATTGAGGTGTTTTCTTTTCCTCGTTGAGTCAGAAACTTTTAAACAAATTATACATACTGCAAACATTTCACCTTTTTTGGCTTTTCTTTATCATGTTCTTTATTCTTTCTGACAAAAAGATAAGGTTTAAATTGAATTCAATCAACTTTATAAATATTTATTAGAGATATTTTAAGAAGTTTTCCCTTACCTCAGTATCATAAAGCTATTCTTTATTTTTCACTAAATGCTTACAGGTTTAAAAAAAATTTTTTTTTGAGTTGGAGTCTCACTCTGTCACCCGGACTGGAGTGCAGTGGCCGCTCCCGGCCACCGCAGCCTCGCCCTGCTGGGCTCCGGTGATCCTTCCGCCTCAGCCTTCCGAGTAGCCGGAATTACAGGCATGCGTTACCACGCTCGGCTGATGTTTTGATTGATTGTAGAAATGAGGTCTTGCTGCCCAGGTGGGTCTTGAACCCACGGGCTCAGGCACTCCACTCACCTCAACCTCCCAAAGGCGTGGGATTACAGGCTGAGCCACTGAGTCCGGCTAGGTTTTAAAATTTTAACCATCAAGTCTTTAATACAATTAGAATTGTATTTTATGTTCTTTATTGTCTTTTAAGAAAATAAGTTTTGATTTGAATTCAGTCAACTTTATATTTTTTGACTGATACTTTACTTAAGAAATTCTCCCTTATCTCAGTATCATGAAGATATTCCCTAATTTTCACTAAATGTTTACAGGTTTTAAAATTTGAACCATTAAGTCTTTAATACAACTAAAATTGTGGGGTTTTGTTCTTTTTCTTTTTTCTTCTTCTCATATGGAAGCTAAAACCATTTTAATTATATTCTTTAATGCTTAACTTTCAAATTATATCAGGCATGCTTAGCTATTCCAAAATTAATCAGTATGTTAAACTTTATCCTAAAGTGCTAGAACATTAGAGGAAAATGGGTTCCAACTCCTTCCTCACACATGTACAATTTGCCAGTGTTTTAGTTCTAAACTTTTAATTTGTATGGGTTAGGTATCATCATTACTGCTTTTGATATTTTATGCAAGCAATACTTGAATTTACTTACAGATAGTTTGGTAAAGGGCTCTGTTCCTCTGAAGAGAACATCCGCTCCAGGATCGAAGATTTCAGCTTTCACGCGGCTTTCACGCGGCTTTCACACTGTGACTTCTGAGGGCACAAAGCAAAGCTTTCCTTTTTGTTAAAAAAAAGGGTGGTCATGACTTTTTTAACTGTGGCTTGAAATATTTTGCATTTTGAATCTGGTCATCTATGAATTTCATATAAATGTAAATCTCATCTATAAATTTCTTTGGGTATTCTGTCTCAAAGACTTATTTTTTAATTTAGTTTTACAGTGAAAAACCTTTATATTTTCATCATAAGGAAGCTAGCTTTCTCCACAGCAAGTATGACACTGTGCCTTCCGTTTCCTGTGGCTTCCTTGGAGTGACAGAATCCCTTTGACAAGCACAACTAGGGGACAAAACCAAGACAAGGCAAAGAAGGAGGGGGCAGCGTGCAGGCGTCTGATTCCTGCAGGTGCCACGGCCAACGTCCCTGAGAGCGTGTGAGGCCTGGAGGCTTGTGGACCCTGAGACTCTGGCTCTTTTATGACCTCTCAGGATTCTTAACTTGATACCAACCATAGATTAGCTGGTGTGTAATACACATTTCAACCAGTCCTGCCTGCACTGAATTCCTATCAGTGTGTGTTTCTCCATATTACTTAGACAGACACTGTTCAGTGTGTGTTATGACTTAATAATCATCAAAATTCAAGAAGGTAGGCATTTTCTTTCTTTGCTATGTTAACGTCTTATATGGGCAGCAATTAAATCTTCTCTCCGACACAGCTGTACAGCCAGCATATGAGATATATATCAACTGGTACATTGATATGTATGGAGGAGGCTTGTCAATGGGATTGATTTCTGTGCTGTTTCACCTGGAGCCCGCTTCAAACACCCTGGAGGCAACCCTGCCTGATAGTAAATGTGCATAAACGGAGGTGACTTGTGACACCCACCTAGCAATACTGGTGGGCCCTTCTAATCTCTTCCTCGATTTACCCTTTTACTAACTAAAGACATTGAAGTCCACCGTGATCTTCTGTTATCTGTCCAAGTTTTGAGAACCAGGTTCCAATGGAGGAAACCAGGGTTGTGCAGTCCTCATGTCATCACCAGCTTTGGGCTTAATGAAATGAAATGACTTTGGCACAGAAGCAATGACCCTAATGAAATCGCAGAGAAAGACAAGGACCAGCCATCAAGCTCACATTAGTCACACCCATTTGAAGATCCTTACCTGTATGAACTCATTTAACGTTCAAACAACCTTAAGACAAAGATCTTATTATTGTTATCATTTTACACATGAGGAAAAAGTAGTATCAATTCAGGATGATATGGCCAGGAAGTGGGGGGAAAAAACGGGATTTGAACCTAGACTGGAAATAGGATTTCAAGGAGGTGTAATCAAGTTTTTCTCAAGATGATCAAGAAATATGTGGTCTGGGGGTGATAGTCACAGCCAGAAGGTATCTCAAGTTGGCAATATGCTTACCACAACACAAAACAATAGAAAACAAAATCTCTCTGTTTTAAGAAGCATGCAGAAATATTTTTTGAATTCACAGATGTAGTTTGTTCTAAGGATACAGTTGTACATATTAAATAAATGGAGATGGGGAATTCAGACTCCTTTGCATGGGTAGCCTACTGAGGATATAAAAAAGCTCTAATAGGAGGGCATAGTCCATCCACGCGACAAATGACGCTGAGCGTCATGTAAAGTGAGGATGGGGAAGGGCCCATTCTGCTCAGCAGCATGGGCGTCATTAGTCACAGACAAGAGTAATGATTTCTTCTACAGTAAGTGGCGGGAATAGGAGCCTGTCCTATTCTCACTAAGCTGAGTCATGATGAGAAGGTGAAGAAATGGAGGTGCTTCGGGTGGAGACAGACATGCCTCGTTGTGTTGCGCTTTGCTTCCCTGTGCTTTGCAGATACTGAGTTTTTACAAACTGAAGGTGCATAACCACCCTGCGCCAAGTCTATTGGTGCCATTTTTCACCAGCGGGTACTCACTTCGTGTCTCTATGTCACATTTTGACAACCTTTGAAATATTTCAGATTTTTAAATCGTTATTCTATCTGTTCTAGTGATCTGTGACCTTAGATGTTACTACTGCATTTGTTCTGGGGCTCTACAAGAGGCACCCATATAAGACGACAAACCTAATGGAAAAATGCTGTGTGTGTCCTGACTGCTCCACTGACCAGCCTTTCTCTTGTCTCTCTCCCTCTTCTCAGGCCTCGTATTCCTGAGATACAGCAATATCGAAATTAGACCAGTGAATAACCCTACAACACCCTCTAAGTGTTCAAGTGGAAGGACGGGTTGTGTGTTTCCCACTTTAAACTGAAAGCTACAAATGAGCAAGCTCAGTGAGAAAGGCATGCTGAAAGCCAAGAGTGGCCAAAGCTTAGGCCTCTTGCACTGAAGAGTTTGCCAAGGTGTGAACGCAACGAAAAAGTTCTTGAAGGAAATCAAAAGTCCTACTCCAGGGAACACACAAATGATAAAAAAGAAGAAGAAGAAGAAGCAACTTTTTGGCTGATATGGAGTCATAGTTAGTAGTCTGGATAGAAATCAAACCAAACACAACATCCCCTTAAGCCAACACCTAATACAGAGCGAGGTCCTGACTCTTCAGTTCTATGAAGGCTGAGAGAGACGAGGAAACTGCAGGAAAAAAGTTGGCAATTAACAGAGGCTGTCTCATGAGGTTTAAGGAAAGAAACCGTCTCCACCACACAAAAGCAAATGCTGATGGAGAAGCCATAGCAAGTTCTCCAGAGGATCTAGCTAAGATCGCTGAGGATGGTGGACAACCTAAACAACAGATTTTCAGTGTAGACAAAACAGTCTTTGGTCGGAAAAAGATACTGTCTACATTTTAAAAAAATCTGAGAGCCCTTAAAATTATGCTAAATCTTCTCTTCTTAAATGTTCTGTAAATGGAAAAGTAAAACTTGAATGACAGGACATCTGTTTACAGCATGTTTTACTCATATATTTTTTTTGAGTCAGAGATTCACTAAGTCACCTCGGCTGGAATGCAGTGGCATGCTCACGGCTATCCCAGCGTTGATCTGCTGGGCTCTGGTGATCCTTCCGCCTCAGACTTCCAAGTAGCTGGAACTACAGGCATGCGCTACCTCACCCAGTTAATTTTTGACTTATTGTAGAGATGAGGTCTTGCCAAGTTGCCCAGGCAGGTCTCGAATCCATGGGCTCAGGCAATCCACTCACTTTGGCCTCCCAAAGCGCTGGGATTACAGGCTTGAGCCACCACACCCGGCCTTGTTTTACTCGTATTTTAAGCCCACTGTTGAGACCTACTGCTCAGAAAAGGTGGTTTCTTTCTAAATGCGCTTGCTCATTGACAATGCACCTGGCCACTCCAAAGATCTGATGGAGATGTACAAGGTAATTATTGTTGATTCCATGCCTACTAACACAACATTCATTCTGCAGCCCATGGATCAAGAAGTCATTTCTACTTTCAAGCCTTATTTTTTAGGAAATGCATTTGGTAAGGCTATAGCTGTCATAAGCAGTGATTCCTCTCACGGATCTGGGCAAAGTAAATCAAAAACATTCTCAAAAGGATTTACTCTTCTAGTTACCTTTAGGAACATTCATGATTCATGGAAGGAGGTCAAAGTATCAACAGTAGCAGGGGTTTAGAAGAAGTTTATTCCAACTCTCTTGGATGACTTTAAGGGGTCAAGACGTCAGTGGAGGAAGTAACTGCAGAAGTGGAAGGTATAGCAAGAGAATTATAATTAGAAGTAGAGCTTGAAGATGTGACTGAACTGCTGCAGTCTCATGACAAGACTTGAATGGGTGAAGGGTTACTCCTTCTGAATGAACAGAGAAAGTGGTTTATTGAGATGGAATCTACTCCTGGTGAAGATTCTGTAAGAATGCTCTGTGCGCATTGTTGAAATGACAACAAGGGATTTTGAATATCACAGAAACGTAGTTGACAAAGCAGCAGCATGGTTTGAGAAGATTGACTGCAATCTTGCAAAAATTCTAATACAGCTAAAAATGCTCTCAACCAGCATCACAGGCCATAGCGATGTCTCTTGTGAAAGGAAGAGTGAATGGATGTGCCAAACTTCATTGTAGTTTTATTTTAAGAAATTGTCACTGCCACCAAACCTTCTGCAATGACCACCTTGATCAGTCAACATCCATCCACACAAAGGCAAGACTCGCCATTAGTAAACACATCTGGACTCCCTGAAAGCCAAGATGATTGTCACCATTTTTAAACAATGAAGTATTTTTAAATTTGCATTTTAGTAGACATAATGTCATTGCACTACAGTGCCAATATAACTGTTGTATGCATGAGAAGCTAAAGTTTGTGTGACTTGCTTTATCGTGACATTTGCTGTATTGCAGTGGTCTGAAACCAATATTTTTGAAGTATGCCTGTTCTTACTTTGAGAAGATGAAATAAAAATAGGGGCAGAGAATTGAGGCTGCTGAGAGTTAAGAAGTTCACAAAATTATTTTAGGATGAGAATACTAAAGTATGCATCCACTTCCAGCTGTTCAAAGCTTAATACAAACACGGATGTCAATCTACATTTATTTTACTACCTTGAGAAATGTGGTTCTAGTATGCATGTGACTAATTAACATTTTGAGGCAATAAAGAATTTTTCCCTATGATTTCCCTCTTTTCTCACCTCTAAGTCAAGCAGAGTCAACTCTGTGACTGTTGCCTCTGGAGAAGGACTGAAAGTAGAAATGAGCCAAACTAATACACCTGGATGTTTCTCTGCATTGCTTCCATAAAAATAGTGTTACAGAAGTTGTATCAAATGATTGTCTATTACTTTTGCTATATTATTAACTGCAATCTTATTGTGTTGCTTTCTAATTTGTTCATAGTCTTTTTCTCCCAGCCAAAATATAAAAATAGAACCTTACACATAAATAGGACCTTACACATAATAACCACTTAATAGATGCTTATTAAATGAATGAGTGAATGAATCATGAGTGGCTATGCCTTGCTTAGAGTGGTGAGAAGGTTCAATACATAAACAATATCATAAAAAATGTGGCTCACACCTCCCTTCATAGCAGGCAGGGACTTTCAACAGTTTCTTGTGCATCCAGATATCCTACGTAAATATACATGCCCATACTTGCATGCACATTTTTAACACAAGTAAAAAATATTTTTACTTTGCACTTTATTGTTTCTTTTTGCAAAGCCATTATTTTATATATACGTGTGTATACTTGTGTGTATATATATATATACTCATTCTTTTTTTTTTTGAGTCGGAGTCTCACTCTGTTGCCCAGACTGGAGTGCAGTGGCCACTCCCAGCCACCGCAGCCTCAACCTGCTGGGCTCTGGCGATCCTTCCGCCTCAGCCTTCCACGTAGCTGGCACTACAGGCGCGCACTACCACACCCAGATAATTTTTTATTTATTGTACAGATGAGGTCTCCCAAGTTGCCCAGGCGGGTCTTGAACCCGCGGGCTCAGGCAATCCACTCACCTCAGTCTCCCAAGGTGCAGGATTACAGGCTGAGCCACCGAGCCTGGCTCCTCATTCTTTTTGATACTTTATAGCACTAGTACCCTCCTTTACAATCCCAATATTTTATTACTAACACTGCTATTGTTGTAATGTCTGGGTTATATACTGCTATAGTTATAAATGTCTGAGTAAAATCATAGAATTAATTCTTAGAAATAAAAACTGCAAGGTAAAAGGATGTGCACAGTGACAATTGTTCTCTCTAGTAGTTTTACCAGTTTGCACACCTACCAGCAACAGAGGAAGAACTCTTGCCAACAGAGAGAGCTATTTTCTCATTCAGCAAATAGTTCTTGATCCAAACTCTGTTCTAAGCTCTTGTATATGTGGTTGTATCCTGGAATAAAATAGACAAAGGTCCCCACCTTAGCGGAGCTTCCCTTCACTAGGAGATAGAGAAAAATCCTAAACCTAATATGTAAATAAAGTTCTTAGTAGCCCAGCAGGTGAAAAGTTGGAAATAAAAATAAAAGCATAATACAATCAGAAGTGCTTGTGGAGGATGTCATGGTATTGGACTGGGATTTTAAATAAGGTGATCTGGGAAGGTTATAAGAAAATGAGATTTGCACAAAGCCTTGAAGGAAATGAGGGTGGGAACCATGCATGTTTGGGGAAGGTCACAGTTATCAACAGCCGAACTCAGATTGGTTACAGGTTTAAGTAAAACCAATATAATTTTCTAGCATGTTTGGCATATTAGAGAAAAAAAGATTCAGTGATGACTCAGTGGATTACTGATTAAAAAATTGCAAGATGTAGGCTCAGTAGTACTTAGGGAAGTAGAACTCGTCAATAGTACTTAGGGAATGCCAACATAAACAAGAGAGTTGAAAAACAAAGACAACGGAGGGAGATGACAGCTTTGAATTTTAAAACAACAGCAAACGTTAGACACCGCACTCTGGCTAGCCAGGTTGATACAAAAGGCATATTTATTTCATTCTCTAACACCTGATGCATCTTTCAATACAAAATTACAATACAGGCCAAAAGACGAGGGAAAAAGTTATGGAGAGACAAAACAATCATCTGAGCCAGACTGAGATGCTACAGATGTTGGTATAATCAGAAAGGACTTTAAAATAGCTATGTTTAATAAGATAAATATTTTAATGAGAAGCATAAATACCACACAGAACTAGATAGGTAATGTAAGCAGATGAAAATGAATAAAAAGGAAATGCTAGAAATAAAGACTGGTAGAAAGGAAATGAAGAATGCCTTTGGTGGTCTCATTACTAGTCTCAGCAGAGCTGAGGGCTCCATGAGCTTGAAACTACTTCCACAGAAAATTTTTGAACTAAAAGGCAAAGATTAAAAAAGAAATAAAAATATACACAGAAGCTGAACTGGGCATCTAAGCACTGTGTAAAAACTTCTTAAGGTGTAACATAAATGCAATAAAATACAAAAAGAGAAGTCCAGAATAGAGCACAAGAAATGTCTGAAATAACAATGGGAAAGAACTCTCCAAGATTAATGATGAACATCAAACACAGATCCAGAAAGTTTGGAGAACACCAAGCAGAATTTTAAAAAAAACTCCATGCCTGGTACATCTTACTCAAACTGCAGAAAAACAAATCCAAAAAACAAATCATGAATGAATAAAGCTAGAGAGATAAAATAAAACCTTACTGTAAAGGAATAAGGAAAATAATTATATCAGACTTCTCATCCTGAGCTATGCAAACAAGAAGAAAGTGTTTAGTTTTAAAAGTCTGCAACCTAGAATTCTATACCCAGCAACTTTATTCTTCAAAAGTAAGGGGAAATAAAGACTTTTTCAGACAAACAGAAATCGAGAAATTCTATTTCAGTATATCTTCCTTGCAAGAAGGTTAACATATTTGTTTAGAGTGAGGAAAAATTATCTAGTATAGAAACTTGTATCTACATAAAGAAAAGAAAACTATCAGAGAATAAATAAACAAAGGTAGAAGGATATCTTTCACTTTCTTACGGATCATTTCATCTAAAACATAGTACTTGCTTAAAGTATTAATAGTGACAACGTATCAAGTAATTAGAGTATATAGAGAAGTGAAATGAATGATGCAATGCTATAGGAATGGGAAAGAGAAAGGAGTTGGCACTACTCTGTTATCAAGTCTCACACTACATGTGAATCAGTATAGTGTTATGTGAAGGTGGACTTAAAATATTTTAAAATGCATATTGTAAAGCTAGGGGGAAAGCCACTACCATTTATTATTTTTTTAACAAAAAATAGAATTGATACACTAAGGGAAGAGATGAAATGGAGTTACAGAAAAAAGATTCAATTAAAATCAGAGAAGGAATAAAAAAGGGGGATAGAGGCAAAGAGCAAATGGAAAACAATTCCACGCATGGTAGACATTAATCCTGATGTATCAATAATGCCTTTAAATCAGAATGGTCTAAACAGACAACCGAAAGACAAGAATGGTATGAGTGGCTAAAAATAATAAGACCCATCCATGTGTTGTCTGCAAGAAAACAACTTTAAATACATAGATTCATACATAGGTTTAAAGTAAAGGTGTGGAGAAAGATATATCATGCTAATACTTACCAAAGAAAGATGCAGGAGCTACATTAAGTCAGATATAGCACAATTCAGAACAAGAAAGATTGTCAGAGATAGAGGAGCCAATTCTCCAAGAAGGCATGATCCTGACCTTGAAATGCATAAGGCAAAACCAGGTAGAAGTCAAAGGAGAAATCGACATATCTACTATTAGAGTTGAAAATATAAGTACCCCCTGGTTGATAATTAACAGATAAAGCTAGCAGAAGATCAATAAGGATAGCTGACTTGCATGGTACTTTCAATACATGTGATCTAATTGACCAAACACACCATACAACAATAGCAGAATACACATTCTTCTCAAGTTCACATGGAATATTCACCCAGAGAGATGACATTCTTATCATAAAACTCACTTTAGCACATTTAAAAGAATAAATATCCATAAAGTAAGTTTTTAACACTACAATGGATTTAACCTAAAAATAAAGAGCAAAAAGATACCCGAAAAAATTTCAAGAGATTAACCAGTATACTTCTAAATAACATGTAGGTCAAAGCAGTTGTCTCTAGACAAATTAAAAAATAATCTGAACTAAATGAAAATGAAAATAAAAAATAAAATTTATCAAAATGTGTGAATTGCTGTGAAGGCAGCTCTCAGAGGCAAATGTTCAACATTGAATGCATATAGTAGAAAAAGATGAAGGGACAAAAATTAGCAACCTACGATTCTACTTCCTTTTATTTATTTATTTAAATATATATTTTTTATTTTAAAGTTGTAGAGTACAGTTAAGGGTTAGGTATACAAATACTCATTGTGCAGTTACCCTTGTCGAGGAGGTGTGCCCCCCTTTCCCCAGACAGGTATTGACTGCCATTAATCCCACCTACCTTCCCCTCCCTGTCCCTCCCATAGTTTCCTCCCATAGTTTCCTACTATAAGAAAATCCTTTTCTTATAGTATTATGGTAGTTGTCCAGGGTCCACTTATGAGTGAGAGCATGTGATGCTCAGATCTTTGTTTCTGTGAGCGATCATTCAATATTATAAACTCTAATTCCACCCAGGTTGCTACAAAATTCATGATTTTGTTCATTTTTACAGTTGTGCAATATTCCCTCATGTATATGTACCACATTTTAAAAATTCAGTCCTCTTTTGATGGACAGCATTGTTGGTTCCATAATCTTGCTATTGTGAACAATGCTGCTATAAACATACATGTGCAGGTATCTTTTTTATAGA